>NC_090653.1:146045071-146247571 GCF_040937935.1 Hyperolius riggenbachi
TGCAGTGGCGGGTTCACTGAACAGGTATACAGTGGCGGTTCCACTGAACAGAACAGGTATGCAGTGGCGGGCTCACTGAACAGGTATACAGTGGCGGGTCCACTGAACAGAACAGGTATGCAGTGGCGGGTTCACTGAACAGGTATGCAGTGGTGGGTTCACAGAACAGGTATGCAGTGGTGGGTTCACAGCACAGGTATGCAGTGGTGGGTTCAATGAACAGGTATACAGTGGCGGGTCCACTGAACAGAACAGGTATGCAGTGGCAGGTTCACTGAACAGGTATGCAGTGGTGGGTTCACAGCACAGGTATGCAGTGGTGGGTTCACAGCACAGGTATGCAGTGGTGGGTTCACAGCACAGGTATGCAGTGGTGGGTTCACAGCACAGGTATGCAGTGGTGGGTTCACAGCACAGGTATGCAGTGGTGGGTTCACAGAACAGGTATGCAGCCAGACAGGAACAAGTTAAGCCTAACTAATCTTTCCCTGAGAGACAGTCTGCAGCAGCTCGCCCTACTCTCACTAACGCAGGCAGCACACGAGTGACCGTAATGGCCGCCGCTGCCTGCCTTATATAAGGGGGGGTGGGGCTCCAGGGGCTAGTGTAGCCTAATTGGCTACACTGGGCCTGCTGACTGTGATGTAGAGGGTCAAAGTTGACCCTCCATGTGCATTATGGGGCGAACCGAACTTCCGCAAAGGTTCGCCTGCGGGACGCGAACGCGAACCACTGAAGTTCGCATGGAACCGTTCGCAGGCGAACCGTTCGGCCCAACTCTAGCTGTGACCCAAAGGGATTGTACTTCTGTGGGCTTGAGAAAGTGACATATGGGTGGAGGGGATGCCATATGGTAAGGCATATCTCGAGAAGAGAGACCCACTGGATATATAGTATGGGGTGCCTCAAACCAGGAGGGTTCAACGTTGATTTGGACCTCAATTGTTTTATAGCTGACAACTGAGATAACTGAGGGGTGTAATTAGAGATAAAATAGTGACTGGTAAACTGGATGAGGATGAGTGGTATGGTAGAATCAGGGATGAGGTTTAGGATGAAAATTAGGAATGGGAATGAGTGTGGGGAGTATCCCTTTAAGGTGTATAACTTATGTGCCATATGCATTGTTTTTGACCTATAGATAGGCAACATTTGCTGTTTGGAGTCTGTGGAGGAATGGAGTCTGGAGGGTGATTCCATGGAAGGCACAGACTCCAAAAATTTACAAATTTATAAACGTATTAATGGGGACGATATAAAGCCAGTCTATGGAGTTGAATGCAATTAGATATGAGCTATATGAGCTAATGTAAACTGTGTGATAGATATGGGATAGCAGGTTCAATTAATGGTACCAATTGTTTTATTATTATCAGTTTTATTAATATTTGTATTATCAATTTTATTAAAATTATTAATTTTAACTTTATTATAATTTGCACAATGTAAACGGAATCTCCCTCCTCGGAAGCAGGCCATTAATATAGTGAGAGGGTTTCCAGCTTGTGATAGCACGAAGTGTACTCGCGCATTATCCAGTAAACAAGTGGTTGGCGCCCGGTATGCCAATCAGGGTAAGGCTTGGCAATCTACGACCAGTGAGAGGGTGGCATGCATAGGGCCAATGGGAAGGGAGCCTAAAGAGTATGATGATGGGAGCTTCGCGCCATACGTGACACAAAGCAGAGACCAATCAGAGGGCACTAAGGATGAGGGGAAGAGGGCAGCGTCCAACAGCCGCTCGGCAAGGATACAAATTAGCCTGGTGATACGTCCAACCTCCGTGCCCCTGATGAGTCACAAGCCAGAGACAAAATTGATTGGGCAGAGGTGGACGTACTGGGCAATACACAGCAGACCCGGAGCGGCGTTGGGAGTATTAGCTGGTGGTGGGAATGCGATCATCATCACACCCAGCTTGGCGGCAGGGGAGAGCCCGTGAAAAAAAACTCTAAGTGGGAAATCTCATCGAGGAAATGTGAGTTTAATTTTAAAATAAAAAGTGCTTTTAGTGAAACAGTATCACACTATGAGAGATGTTTTCCTGAGGTCTGCAAGTGAGGAAAAGTTTGGTATCCAGACCAGCAGTGGTGACAACAGGATCCTGAAGGTCCTAGGCTTCCTGGGATTGTGCATGGTTGGCCAGTCCAGCAGTGGCCAATACGTCCAGTGAGTGTGTCTAAAATTGGGTGTCTATGGTGGAGTGGAGGCATTGTTGGAGACTATTGCAAGACTCAGCATGGTATTTGAAGAGGTTTTATGAGAAAATGTGCGCTGAACAAAAAATGCATTGACTTTTAAAGGGCTTACCCAAGTCTGGTGATGGCGCACTCGCGGGGACTATTTTATATGTGGTTTAGCTATAGCGCTTTGAAATTTTATAAAAACAGTTAGTGTGATCCATGTCTTATCGCACATAAGATTTCTGCAGGATAACACATCCCATGTGGATTGCGCTGTTCAGAGGGTAATCATTAAGTTATCCTCTTTGAACACAACAAATCTGATATGAGACTGTGAGCCTGATGCACTAACCAGTGGTAATATTGCCAAGTGGAGACAGCACACAGCAATATTACTGGTACTGTCACAGGCAATGAACTGCAAATTACACTATTAGCGCAACCTACAGTACACTAAAATCCCTTATATGGATAATTAGAGACATTGCTGCATATGTCTGATGAAACTTTAACCCCCCTGGCGGTGCATTTCTGTCTGGAATTATGAGTCATAAGTGGTACATTTTTTTTCAAGAATTTTAGACCTCTAATTCTTAAGTCATAATAACTCACCAAAATATGTCAGAATAAAAACCTGGTAGACATTCTGCATATAAATAAAAGACTAGAACACATTTGTTACATTAATTAAATTTATGAATACACTGAAACAATTGTGAAACTGTACAAATAAGGCAGGCAGAAAGTAGTCAAAATCCAGGCAGACATCGGTGCAGGTGGCAGGCAGAGAGTAGACAAAATACAAGCAGAGGTCGGTGGAGGCGGCAGGCAGAGAGTAGTCAAAACCCAGGCAGGGATCAGTGCAGATGGCAGGCAAAGGGTAGTAAAAATCCTGGCAACATTTGGTAACAGTAAGGCAGAAGCACTTAGCTCAGAAACAGTTGGGAACCAAATGGCTACATTGTTGACATCCTGTGCTTTAAAATGAGCTTATCTGCCATGTCAGATGACACAGGGGAGATATCAAATTACAACTTGTGATGACAAATGAGGAGGAATTAGACACGCTAAACTCCCTATATACATGCAGGGCACATTTTTCTATGTTTTCCTTCATACAGTCCAACGGCTCTAGGTCTGTCATCGCTGCCACATGCGCACCCCCCCCCCCCCCGGCCGTGGGCGCGCACACCCACCCTGGCCTCTCCTGCTCCTGTCCCGGACTGTCCCTGCGGCACATGCCCAGTAGCACAAATGCAGGGGACACACACACAGGGACAGGAGGCAAAGACACAGGGCTTATATTATATATATATATATATATATACATACATATATTCTATATTATATATATATATACATACATACATACACACACACACACAGTATATACACATATATATATATATATATATATGTATGTATACATATTTCTATACATATGTATATATATATATATATATATATATATATATATATATATATATATATATATATATATATATATATATATATATATATATATATATATATACACACACACACACAGTGGGTTGCAAAAGTATTCGGCCCCCTTGAAGTTTTCCACATTTTGTCACATTACTGCCACAAACATGCATCAATTTTATTGGAATTCCACGTGACAGACCAATACAAAGTGGTGTACACATGAGAAGTGGATCGAAAATCATACATCATTCCAAACATTTTTTACAAATAAATAACTGCAAAGTGGGGTGTGCGTAATTATTCGGCCCCCTGAGTCAATACTTTGTAGAACCACCTTTTGCTGCAATTACAGCTGCCAGTCTTTTAGGGTATGTCTCTACCAGCTTTGCACATCTAGAGACTGAAATCCTTGCCCATTCTTCTTTGCAAAACAGCTCCAGCTCAGTCAGATTAGATGGACAGCGTTTGTGAACAGCAGTTTTCAGATCTTGCCACAGATTCTCGATTGGATTCAGATCTGGACTTTGACTGGGCCATTCTAACACATATATATGTTTTGTTTTAAACCATTCCATTGTTGCCCTGGCTTTATGTTTAGGGTCATTGTCCTGCTGGAAGGTGAACCTCCACCCCAGTCTCAAGTCTTTTGCAGTCTCCAAGAGGTTTTCTTCCAAGTTTGCCCTGTATTTGGCTCCATCCATCTTCCCATCAACTCTGTCCAGCTTCCCTGTCCCTGCTGAAGAGATGCACCCCCCAAGCATGATGCTGCCGCCACCATATTTGACAGTGGGGATGGTGTGTTCAGAGTGATGTGCAGTGTTAGTTTTCTGCCACACATAGCGTTTTGCATTTTGGCCAAAAAGTTCCATTTTGGTCTCATCTGACCAGAGCACCTTCTTCCACATGTTTGCTGTGTCCCCCACATGGCTTGTGGCAAACTGCAAACAGGACTTCTTATGCTTTCTGTTAACAATGCCTTTCTTCTTGCCACTCTTCCATAAAGGCCAACTTTGTACAGTGCATGACTAATAGTTGTCCTATGGACAGAGTCTCCCACCTGAGCTGTAGATCTCTGCAGCTCATCCAGAGTCACCATGGGCCTCTTGACTCAATTTCTGATCACGATCTCCTTATTCAGCCTGTGAGTTTAGGTGGATGGCCTTGTTTTGGTAGGTTTACAGTTGTGCCATACTCCTTCCATTTCTGAATGATGCCTTGAACAGTGCTCCGTGGGATGTTTAAGGCTTTGGAAATCTTTTTGTAGCCTAAGCCTGCTTTACATTTCTCAATAACTTGATCCCTGACCTGTCTTGGACCTGTCTTGTGTGTTATTTGGACTTCACGGTGTTCTTGCTCCCAATATTCTCTTAGACAACCTCTGAGGCCATCACAGAGCAGCTGTATTTGTACTGACATTAGATTAAACACAGGTGCACTATATTTAGTCATTAGCACTCATCAGGCAATGTCTATAGGCAACTGACTGCACTCAGATCAAAGGGGACCGAATAATTATGCACACACCACTTTACAGTTATTTATTTGTAAAAAATGTTTGGAATCATGTATGATTTTCGTTTCACTTCTCATGTGTACACCACTTTGTGTTGGTCTTTCATGTGGAATTCCAATAAAATTGATTCATGTTTGTGCAGTAATATGACAAAATGTGGAAAACTTTAAGGGGCCGAATACTTTTGCAATCCACTGTATATGTATATACACACACACACACATATATGTATGTTTGTGTACATACATATATACATACATATACATATAGGGCACATTTCTCTAGGTTTTACTTCTCCCCTGTACAAAAATAAAGTTTACTTTCAAAATGTTTCCCGCCCCCGATAATGTCACGCCACCACCACCGCTCTGCCGCACTGATTGGGCGCCAGGTCCCCAGAACAAGATGGGGATCCTGGCGGCCAGAGAAGCCACAGACAACCAGCGAGGGAGGCTGGAGTCGTGCTGTGCAGCGCAGATTGCACACAGGACTCCATAAAACATAGGAAAGTTGGGAATTCTTTACACCGACCTGAGCTTGGGATTACCGCTTGCAGCTATATTTTCCTACCCCGAGCTCAGGTCGGGTTACCGCCAGGGAGGTTAAATCTAGATGAGTTATTTCTCAGGTTGTAGCACATTTTCCAGTTATAAACATTAACTCACTACAAATATGAAACCCTAAATGCATTACCACCTTAACCACTTTACCCTTAGCCGTACGGATTTCTCCGTCCCTTTTTCCATCCTTTTACCACCAGGGACAGAGAAATCCGTACTTCCCGCACTCCCGCCGCTGCCCACGCTCCCGCTTGCTCATTGCACGCCGCCGCCCACTCACCCGGAGATCAATGAACAGGAAAAACCATTCCCATTAGTTAATCTAAGCCCCGCAATGATCCGCTGCTTCTATGAGAAGCAGCGCGATCATTGTGAAAAAAAAAAAGCTTTCCCAGCCTCATAGCACTTCCTGCAAGCATCCTTCTGGATGCTTGCAGGTCGCATAAACAAAATGTTACTGTGGCCATCTTGTGGCCAAATAGTAAAACTACACCCTAAAGCATTTTTCACATACAATTACATTAGTTTTACACAAAAAATTAACTCATTACTTCCCACATTCCCCAATTTATTTATTTTTTTGCAATAAAAAAAAATAAAAAATGTACAATTAAAAAAATACATAAATAGTTACCTTAGGGACTGAACTTTTTAAATATTTATGTCAGGAGGGTATAACACTGTTACTTTATAAACTATGGGCTTGTAATTAGGGATGGACGCAAAACTGAAAAAAATGCACCTTTATTGCCAAATACAATATTGGCGCCAAACATTGTGATAGGGACATAATTTAAACGGTTTTATAACCGGGACAAATGGGCAAATAAATTTCATGGGTTTTAATTACAGTAGCATGCATTATTTAAAAACTATAATGGCCGAAAACTGAAAAATTATGATTTTTTTCCCACATTTTTCTTATTTTCCCATTAAAACATATTTAGAATAAAATAATTCTTGGCATAATGTCCCACCTAAAGAAAGCCTAATTGGTGTCGAAAAAAAAACAAGATATAGTTCATTTCATTGTGATAAGTAATGATAAAGTTATAGACAAATTAATGGAAGGTGAAAATTGCTCTGGTGCTCAAGGGGTAAAACCCCTCAGTAGTGAAGTGGTTAATATGTGAGTAGCTCTATATCTTGACCTTTCTCTATAAGCCACAAGTGTCAAACTCCAGTCATCGAGGGCCATATGCCAGTGTTTAGAATGGACTGAGAAAAGTAGAAATGTGTTCTACTTGATGAACCACCTTTCCTGAATCAGTCCCATCAATACATTGAGCTGTGCCAAAAATGTGTGAGGCCTTCCGCCCTTGAGGATTGGAGTGCTTAAAGGAACACTGTCGGAGGGGGTCAGGGGAAATGAGTTGACCTTACCCGGGGCTTCTAATGGTCCTCCGCAGATATCCGGTGCCCGCACAGCCACTCACCGATGCTCCGGCCCCGCCTCATGTTCACTGCTGGAATTTCAGACTTTAAAGTCTGAAAACCACTGTGCCTGCTTTGCTGTGTCCTCGCTCCCGCTGATGTCACCAGGAGCGTACTGTGCAGGCCCAGTATGGTCTGTGCCTGCGCAGTACGCTCCTAGTCTTATTTAAGTAATAAGATGTGTGCAGTAAAATATTTAACCTAAACTTTCAACCCTTAGTCATAACCTGTAAAATAGAACTTATTTGTTAGAAACTTCCCAATTTCATCTTGACAATTAAAGAAGAAGTTTACTGCATATAATGTATTGAATAAGGGTTTGTTTGTTTGTTTGTTTTTTAATATATCTAAATTATTTAGTTAGTGTTTGCCCACTGTAAAATCTTTCCTCACCTTTATTTACATTCCAAAATCTATCACAGGTTGTGACATCTTTACTGCCGGCAGGTGCAACACAGCAGAAATGTACTGTTTACTGTCTGTTCCAAAGTCAGTATAAATAACAACTGGAGAGTGCAGAGTGCAGTGGGAGAAGAATTGTGCATAATTTTACAGCCTAGGCTTTGACATCACTGAGAGGGTGTGGTTACATACCAATATACATCAATATACAGATAAAGGGAATTTTTCTCATGATGAAACTAGGATAATTAGCACAAAAGTGCATATCCTGAATAATTTACTGCACAGTGCATTCTGCTATATGTCACTAGCGATCAGAATTGAACTGGTTGAACTTGATGGAGGTATGTCTTTTTTCAACCAAAATAACTATGTAACTATGTAAGAATTGCCTCTCCTTATACTCTTATAAATATGGTCCAAGCCTACAAACTGTACTTTACTCAAATCGCCTCCATGCAATTGGCCAAAATGTCTGGCTACAGGGGATGCATGTTCACCTCTTTTGTGGCAGATAAGCTGCCACACGGGCATATTAGCAAATATACAACCAATGTTGTGTAACAATTAAAAAAATTGAGAGAGGCTGAACAATTTCCCACCAGGCAGTTAGATCTGTCTGCTTATCCTCAGAGATCAGTGTACAGTGCGCTCCCCACAAGAGCTGTCGCCTTGTATTGCAGTTTCAGGGAATCATTTTACAGGCGTCTATGGACTAGTATATCGTTAAGTGATCTAGCCCTACTGTAAGCTTAGACGGTCTGTCAGTTGCCAACGGAGAATGGATTTTGTTGTAATTTTTTTCAAAATGTACCAGTAATGGTTAATGATTTTGTTGATCTCAAAATCTTGTGTACAACAATATATCTCTAGTTCCTGCTGTGGAATAGTGTACTTCTGATTTAACATTGATTGGCAGTAGAGATGGCTCGAACCTCTGATTTTTGGTTCGCGAACTTCGAACGCGAACCTTCACAAAAAGTTTGGTTCGCGCAAACTTTTCGAACCGCAATAGACTTCAATGGGGAGGCAAACTTTGAAAACTAGAAACATTTATGGCCACAAAAGTGATGGAAAGGATATTTCAAGGGGTCTAACATCTGAGTTTTTGCATGGCGGAGTGAGATACATGCCAAAAGTCTAAATGTCAAAGAAGAAACAGGTGACTGGCACTCAATGTGTCCTGGAAAAGCACTTGGAATAATTTTACCGAGCCGACTGTGCTCTCTACCTGGTGAGAGTATCACAATTGTTAACTTCAGAAAAAAAGCAGGTCCAGCACCAGTCGTCGATGCTTCAGTGAGAATATTTATTCCAATAGGTACAATAAGGTTACATGAGGGTACAAAAGGACGGCCTGACAGCCGTTTTGCAGGTCCCCCTGCTTCGTCAGAGGCCAAATAGTGGGGTGCATATACAGAACTCCTAGTATATATACTGTATAAAGGACCATGAACTCACCCCCATTTCATCTGTACGCATCCCCGCTCACAACGGCAGTATGGAACACGCCCCTTCCGGGTACTCCCTCTCGCCGCCGCTGCCAATCAAACGGGGAGTTAGACTAGCCAATCACGGCTGAGAGTCCTCATTCACGTGTGGTCGCGTACTTTATAACAAAAGGGGAGGAGTAGAGAGACGGACTTCCTAAATGTCATAGCAACCAGGACACGCCGGGCGCAATTCCTAAAACAGCGCGTCCATAGCTTACAATTATCTGTATAGGTTGCGAACAAGTACATCCGTCCTCCCATGGATCCCTCAAACAGACATTATACAGCAGGGATACAGGGCATCAGAGTACGCGGCCACACGTGACTGAGGACTCTCAGCCGTGATTGGCTAGTCTAACTCCCCGTTTGATTGGCAGCAGCGGCGAGAGGGAGTACCCGGAACGGGCGTGTTGCATACTGCCGCTGCGAGCGGGGATGCGTACAGACGAGATGGGGGTGAGTTCATGATCCTTTATACAGTATATATACTAGGAGTTCTGTATATGCACCCCACTATTTGGCCTCTGACGAAGCAGGGGGACCTGCGAAACGGCTGTCAGGCCGTTCTTTTGTACCCTCATGTAACCTTATTGTACCTATTGGAATAAATATTCTCACTGAAGCATCGACGACTGGTGCTGGACCTGCTTTTTTTCTGAAGTTAACAATTGTGATACTCTCACCAGGTAGAGAGCACAGTCGGCTCGGTAAAATTATTCCAAGTGCTTTTCCAGGACACATTGAGTGCCAGTCACCTGTTTCTTCTTTGATATAAATGACATTGAGACACGTTTCTTGCAAAAGGTATTGGTGTATTAAAACAATACTATAACCTGCTATATAAACGTACCCCATATATTGCACACACCCATATACAATGGACAGGCCCTACTTTTGCTTTTGGCCTATTCTATACTTGCTGTGCTGCATAACAGTCCTTGCTAACTGCTGCTAAACTGAAAAGTCCAGCCGTATTCATTAGGACTATAACAAGCAGAACTAAGCAATCTTCGCTGGCCAGCAAAAAAAAAAGGCTTCACATGTCCATAATTATAGTGCTTTAAAAGAAAAGCCAGGATCTCACCAGCTCTTTTAAAGCACTATAATTATGGACATGTGAAGCCTTTTTTTTTGCTGGCCAGCGAAGATTGCTTAGTTCTGCTTGTTATAGACCTAATGAATACGGCTAGACTTTTCAGTTTAGCAGCAGTTAGCAAGGACTGTTATGCAGCACAGCAAGTATAGAATAGGCCGGAAGCAATAGTAGGGCTTGTCCATTGTATATGGATGTGTGCAATATATGGGGTACGTTTATATAGCAGGTTATAGTATTGTTTTAATACACCAATACCTTTTGCAAGAAACGTGTCTCAATGTCGTTTATATCATATGTTTATTGTGCTATGCTTCTTTGACATTTAGATTGAATCTTTTTTCAGACTTGAGCACCGATGCAAGCCCCAGGCACAAGTGGGGAACTCCCGGAGACACCTGCGATTGGGGTGAAACTGGGCCCTACGGCTGTCCAGGCAGGAAGATCAGACTGGAAAACTTTTCTGACCAAAACTGCACTAGGTACAGAGGCAAGTAAGGCACTGCGGGTAAAAGTGGTGGAGCAAAATCTTAGCCGCATATCTGAACGGGAGGTGAAACTGTTTTGGACAGTTGCCACACTGAAAAGATATGAGGAAAAACAAATAGCGGCCAGAGGTTTTAGACTGTACAGCGAGGCAGCTGAATATCAGGATGATGGAGATTTCATGAAACTCTGGCAGTCACAACAATTAGATAACGCTTTAAAACACCAAAAAATCGTGCTGGATAGAACTGAAGCTGAGTATATTAAAACAACAGAAGAGATTGAAGCCTGTAAACAGGAATTGACTCAATTAACAACCCCACAACAACTACAAGAAATTACGAAGAAAATTGATGCTCGCCTAGCTCCAATTCAAAATAGTATTAAGGAACGGAAATTGAGAAAGTTCCGGAGGGATCAGGACGACTTTGCGAAGGGCCGAATCTTTGATTGGGGACAACAGAATCAACGTGGGAGGTCTAGGGGAAGGAAGAGACCTAAATCAAGTAAAGGGTACTGGACCACAGACTCAGGCTCAGACTCCAGCTCCGAAGAACCAGCAAAAAAGAAAAAAATGACCAAACCTGCCTTAAAACCTATTGAAGGTGCCTCACCATGTGTAGGAGCCCCTTTAGGAGAAGGATCCGGAGGGGAGGCAGGAAATACAGATCCGGCTCACGAGAAGAAGGTGAGGTGGAAAAGACACACCCGTGGCAGGGGTTACTACAGGAAGAGACAGTAGGCTCCCAGTCTGAGGACCAACTGCAGGTAATTGATATTTCAGGGGAAATTTTACCAAATGGCTGCTCTAGTCTATTGTCCAAGGGTTTGAACTTTGCCCTAAGTTACGGTGACCATACGTCCCGCTTTACCCGGGACGCGTCCCGCCTTCGGGGGGCGCTGTCCCAGGCTGCATGAGGTCCCGGGAAACGTCCCGCTTTTAGCAGCGGGACGTCCCGGCCTCGGGACTCTGGCCACCGTACAATGAACTAGCCACAGCGTCTACTAGACGCTGCGCTAGTTCATTCCCCGCAGCCCCGCTCCAGCCTGCAATGTTCTCCGGCAGGCAGAGCAGGGCTATGGGAAGATGGTGTCCGGAGGCGGAGCCCTGTATTGGAGACTATTTGTCTCCAGTACAGGGCTCCGCCTCCGGACGCCATCTTGCCGTAGCCCTGCTCTGCCTGTGAGAGGCTGAGCGGGAGATTGAAGATCGTCCAGGCCAGGGGGAGCTGCACCTGAAGCACCATAGGCCGGCTGCGTAAGGGGACGTCTTCTGCCAGGTGAGTAAATGCCTTTTCTTGCAGGTGAAGTGTTTGGCCGCATTGCGTGTATTTTGTACTGACATGTTTGCCCGCAGTGCATTTATCTTGTACTGACATGTTTGCCCGCAGTGCGTTTATCTTGTATTGACATGTTTGCCCGCAGTGCGTTTATCTTGTACTGACATGTTTGCCCGCAGTGCGTTTATCTTGTACTGACATGTTTGCCCGCAGTGCGTTTATCTTGTACTGACATGTTTGCCCGCAGTGCGTTTATCTTGTACTGACATGTTTGCCCGCAGTGCGTTTATCTTGTACTGACATGTTTGCCCGCAGTGCGTTCATCTTGTACTGACATGTTTGCCCGCAGTGCGTTTATCTTGTACTGACATGTTTGTCCGCAGTGCGTTTATCTTGTACTGACATGTTTGCCCGCAGTGCGTTTATCTTGTACTGACATGTTTGCCCGCAGTGCGTTTATCTTGTGCTGACATGTTTGCCCGCAGTGCGTTTATCTTGTACTGACATGTTTGCCCGCAGTGCGTTTATCTTGTACTGACATGTTTGCCCGCAGTGCGTTTATTTTGTACTGACATGTTTGCCGGCAGTGCGTTTATCTTGTACTGACATGTTTGCCCGCAGTGCGTTTATCTTGTACTGACATGTTTGCCCGCAGTGCATTTATTTTGTACTGACATGTTTGCCCGCAGTGCGTTTATTTTGTACTGACATATTTGCCCGCAGTGCGTTTATTTTGTACTGACATGTTTGCCCCCATTGCGTTTATTTTATGCTGACATGTTTGCCCGCAATGCGATTATTTTGTGCTGAAATGTTGCCCATTGCGTTTATTATTTAATGGTCATAGTTGGCTGTGTTTCCTGCTTTGCGGTTATGGCATACTATTAAATAGCATCACACAGTTTCTGCACACCTATGATGTGAATCCACGTTTGACCACATCACGGCGTAAACACTGCTTTCTTATGCCTCGCTGTTGCATCATTCTGTTAGCTCCGCCCATAGAATGTCATGACCACGCCCATTTTTCGTGCGCGCTGCAGACACCAAATTTTTCGGCGCGGCGCACCCCCTATTTTTCGACGCGGCGCGCTCCGCACCCCCTGTTTTTCGCCCCCCCCCCAATTCACCCCGTCCCAGGTTGAGCCTACAAAAATCTGGTCATTCTACCTAAGTGCACCTTATGATGAATTCAAATTCGAGGTGGACTGGTATTGTGCCATAAGACGTTTAAATATTGCAGTTCAGCAAGATACATGGAGACAGCAACTGGAGAAACCGGAGGGGAGTCTGGGGGGCCTGGGTTTTACTCCAACAGAGCAGGATTTGAGAGCTCTAGAGGACTTGCAGGCTTTGTGGAAAGAGGGGAATATGACAAATACACCCGAAAGGGAAATGTCACTGGAGAAATCCAGAGTACCCTTCAGAGCATGCAAGTCAACAAGGGAGTTTCTCAGCACCCCAGGCTCCACAGTAGATCAATTTGATTTAAAAGTACAGGATGAAATGAGAGCCCTCGTGTACCCCAAGGCGAACTTAAACATTACCCCTGAAGAACTAGCAGCCTTAAATTGGTTAAAGGATAATAATAAAATAATTATCAAAAAGGCGGACAAGGGGGGCAATTTGGTGGTGATGTCCAGAACATATTATGTTATGGAGGCTCTTCGACAGCTAGAAGGTGTGGACAATTATTATGAGAAACTTCCCAGAGACCCTAGCCACCAATATAAAAATTTGTACCTTTAAGATTTACCGGTCTCAAAGTTGTTGATTTTCCAAGAAGGGGAGGAGACTGGGAAAAAAATTTGAGACAGGAGGAGGCAAAATTAATCTCACGCACGAAAGCATGCGGCCGTCTCGGCCTCAATGAAAGAAACAAATTATGGTGTTTTTTAGAGCGATATTGAGAATTGTTTATTTCTTAATATATTGTATTACCTTGATATGACTCTCAATGATAAAAATCTAATTGTCAGTTGTTTTGTATTGAATTGCCTCACCTGAGACCTGCCTCACTGTATTTGTATATTACTTTTAACATAATTTTAACTGTTTGTTTTTCCTTGTTTGTTTATTGTTCTTTAGGGGGATACAGAAAACTCCTTGCAGATGACCACACTATTATTTCGTGACAATGGTGAAGGTGTAAGCAGTTGCAACCACTAAATGCTGCATATTGTTGTGTTAGCATATTGTATTGTCATGATGACGTGAGACTCTGCTTTTGTGAACTGTATTGGTCTATGTTATTTCAGCACGGAGCGGGGATATGTTTATGAGAGATGGCAGCCGATGTAAACAGCGAAAGCTAGAACCCTGATTGGCTACTATGCCATATGACGTACCAGGATGGACGTTTTTAGGGGGATCTTTATGTCGCAGCTGCAGTTTCTCCCATTTTCTGATGCCCTGTATCCCTGCTGTATAATGTCTGCTTGAGGGATCCATGGGAGGATGGATGTGTTTGTTCGCAACCTATACAGATAATTGTAAGCTATGGACGCGCTGTTTTAGGAATTGCGCCCGGCGCGTCCTGGTTGCTATGACATTTAGGAAGTCCGTCTCTCTACTCCTCCCATTTCGTTATAGAGTACGCGACCACACGTGAATGAGGACTCTCAGCCGTGATTGGCTAGTCTAACTCCCCGTTTGATTGGCAGCGGCGGCGAGAGGGAGTACCCGGAAGGGGCGTGTTCCATACTGCCGCTGCGAGCGGGGATGCATACAGACGAGATGGGGGTGAGTTCATGGTTCTTTATACAGTATATATACTAGGAGTTCTGTATATGCACCCCACTATTTGGCCTCTGACGAAGCAGGGGGACCTGCGAAACGGCTGTCAGGCCGTCCTTTTGTACCCTCATGTAACCTTATTGTACCTATTGGAATAAATATTCTCACTGAAGCATCGACGACTGGTGCTGGACCTGCTTTTTTTCTGAAGTTAAGGGGTCTAACATCTGAGTTTTTGCATGGCGGAGTGAGATACATGCCAAAAGTCTAAATGTCAAAGAAGAAACAGGTGACTGGCACTCAATGTGTCCTGGAAAAGCACTTGGAATAATTTTACCGAGCCGACTGTGCTCTCTACCTGGTGAGAGTATCACAATTGTTAACTTCAGAAAAAAAGCAGGTCCAGCACCAGTCGTCGATGCTTCAGTGAGAATATTTATTCCAATAGGTACAATAAGGTTACATGAGGGTACAAAAGGACGGCCTGACAGCCGTTTTGCAGGTCCCCCTGCTTCGTCAGAGGCCAAATAGTGGGGTGCATATACAGAACTCCTAGTATATATACTGTATAAAGGACCATGAACTCACCCCCATTTCATCTGTACGCATCCCCGCTCACAACGGCAGTATGGAACACGCCCCTTCCGGGTACTCCCTCTCGCCGCCGCTGCCAATCAAACGGGGAGTTAGACTAGCCAATCACGGCTGAGAGTCCTCATTCACGTGTGGTCGCGTACTTTATAACAAAAGGGGAGGAGTAGAGAGACGGACTTCCTAAATGTCATAGCAACCAGGACACGCCGGGCGCAATTCCTAAAACAGCGCGTCCATAGCTTACAATTATCTGTATAGGTTGCGAACAAGTACATCCGTCCTCCCATGGATCCCTCAAACAGACATTATACAGCAGGGATACAGGGCATCAGAGTACGCGGCCACACGTGACTGAGGACTCTCAGCCGTGATTGGCTAGTCTAACTCCCCGTTTGATTGGCAGCAGCGGCGAGAGGGAGTACCCGGAACGGGCGTGTTGCATACTGCCGTTGTGAGCGGGGATGCGTACAGATGAAATGGGGGTGAGTTCATGGTCCTTTATACAGTATATATACTAGGAGTTCTGTATATGCACCCCACTATTTGGCCTCTGACGAAGCAGGGGGACCTGCAAAACGGCTGTCAGGCCGTCCTTTTGTACCCTCATGTAACCTTATTGTACCTATTGGAATAAATATTCTCACTGAAGCATCGACGACTGGTGCTGGACCTGCTTTTTTTCTGAAGTATACATGCCAAAAGTGCCGGAGAAAATCTGGATTTGATGCACAGCAGCGTTTTATGGGCAGAAATCACATTGCATGCTAAATTGGAGGCCTAAAGTGATTTAAAACATCTTGCATGTGTATACATCAATCAAGGAGTGTAATTAGTGTACTGGTTCACACTGACAGACCAAACTCACTGTGTAACGCACCGCAAACAGCTGTTTGTGTAGTGATGGACGTGCTGGACTGGTGCGCACCATGACGAAAGTGCAGGTGATGGCGGCTTTCCAGCCCATATGGTCACCGGGCTAAGGTAGCTCAATGACAGAACAGTGACTGTTCAGCTGATCGAATTTGGTCCGTCCACAATAAAGCAATGAACTTATTATCTTGGGTGTGTCCCTCCCTCCCCCGAGACACTCATATAGCCGGCGGTCATTGCTTCATTGTAATACGCAAGCCCCTTCACCACGGCAAGGTAACGATCATGAAGGGAAATTGACACATGTACATGCCTTTTGTTTTGTTGTTGCAGCTGCAGTGCAGCCAGAAAAATTAGGCACGCATGTACACACACCAGAAAAAAACGTTATTGGTTCTGTTAGCGGCTGCTGCTAGCAGCGGCCTTAAAAATTCAGGAATCCACCTAGAGTCCTGGACCCTGTTGGTAATGGTGGAGAAGGCAGTGAAGCGGCCTGCAGAGAGATGCTGTGTGGGGATCGACTTAGTCTTCGGGCAGGCAGTCACATGGAATGCAGGCAAAGATGCTGTGTGTGTGGTGACTGACTTAGTCTTTGGGCAGGCAGTAGCCCTCCGGGATCCATGCCTCATTCATTTATGAAGGCGACTTCTCTTCTCACTGACAATGCCTCCAGCTGCGCTGAAGATCCTTTCTGACAGGACGTTTGAGACAGGGAGAGACAGAAGTTGGATAGAAAATTGGGACAGCTCTTGCCACAGGTCAAGCCTGTGCACCAAGTAGTCCAAGAGTTCATCACTGCTCACAGTGTCTACATCCACACTTAAGGCCAGGTAGTCGGCTAACTGCCAGTCCAGGTGTTGGTGGAGGGTGGATCCGGAAGGGCTAAGGCGAGTTGTTGGACTAAAGAATGTCTGCATGTCCAGCATCACCATGAGATCGCTGGAGCGTCCTGTCCTTGCCTGCGTGGACATGGGAGACGGATTACTGGCAGTGGTACCTTTATTGCATTGTGCTGGGACATCACCCTTAAACGCATTGTAGCAGGCATTGTGGCATTGTGTGAGGCAGGGCAAGACAGAAGTTGGATGGCAAATTGTGACAGCTCTGGCCATAGGTCAAGCCTGCGCACCCAGTAGTCTAGGGGTTCATCGCTGCTCAGACTGTCAATGGTTCTTTCTCTACCATTGTTAAAGAAAGGGTACGGCTGGGGAATAGGGGTTCAATTCCGGTCCAGAGCCTGAGAAACGGCCACCACCACACATCCAAGGAAGGCAGCAGGCATGGCACACAAGTCCCGACTCTGGGAGGTAGTGACGAAAAAAAACAATACAGGACTCTTTCGAGGCCCTGTATAATGATGAGTACACTTGAAATCCTTTAACGCAAATCTGTTATGGAGGGCAAGTCTGCCATTAATTCAATTGTGTGGTCAACTCTCTTTGGTACTTGCTGCCCCATGGTGACCACGGGTAATAGCCAGAAAATCAGGGTTCGATTCCGGTCCGGAGTGGGAGCCTGAGAGACGGCTACCACCACACATCCAAGGAAGGACCCAAATGTGCTGTATAAGTAATGTACCTGCCCTGACCGTGCTTTGCAGACCAGGCATCTGTGGTCAGATGGACCCTTGACCCAACGCTGCGTGCCAGAGATGACACCACTTGCCTTTAACGAGAATCTGTTATGGAGGGAAAGTCTGCCATTCATTCAAGTGAAAGGTGTGCACTAACTCCCAAGTATAATAAAATGTGCAGTGACAGGTGCAGTGAAAGGTAATCAGTATCTGCTGGTATAACAATGTGCAGTCACACAGGTGCAGTGAACAGGTATGCAGTGACTGGTATATAAAACTGTGTGCTGTCACTCAGTATGCAGTGACTTGTATCAATACAATGTGCAGCTGTTACACACACAGGTGCAGTGAACAATTATGCAGTGACTGGTATGTAACACTGCATGCTGTCACACAGGTGCACTGAACAGGTATGCAGTGACTGGTATTACAAATGTGCAGCTGTCACACACACAGGTACCGTGAACAGGTATGCAGTGACTGGCATATAATATAACACTGCGTGCTGTCACGTAGGTGCACCGAACAGGTATGCAGTGACTGGTATCAATTCAATGTTCAGCTGTCACACACACATGTACCGTGAACAGGTATGCAGTGACTGGTATTACAAATGTGCAGCTGTCACACACACAGGTACTGTGAACAGATATGCAGTGACTAGTATTACAAATGTGCAGCTGTCACACACACACACAGGTTCCGTGAACAGGTATGCAGTGACTGCTATATAATATAACACTGTGTGCTGTCACGTAGGTGCACTGAACAGGTATGCAGTGACTGGTATCAATACAATGTGCAGCTGTCACACACACAGGTACCGTGAACTTGTATGCAGTGACTGGTATTACAAATGTGCAGCTGTCACACACACAGGTACCGTGAACAGGTATGCAGTGACTGGTATTACAAATGTGCAGCTGTCACACACGTGCAGTGAAAAGGTAGTCACTGAATGTTCTGGGCCTTGCACAGTATAGGAATTAGCAAGGGCCAGCTGCGACAGACTAACAGGGCTGTATATGCATGTGTCAGTGGGCCACACAAAGGAAAAAAAAAACAGATCACAAGAACAACATTAGCTCTCAAAAGAGCTGTTGTGGGGTGCATTTTAGCAATAAGTATCTGCAAGGAGCAAGCTAACAAGCCTAACAAGAACCTAACTAGGCTTTCCCTATGTCTCTGCAGCAACCTCTCCCTTCTCTAATTACTGCAGCCACACCGAGTGAGATAATGTACATTGCAGCTGCCTTATATAAAGGGGGCTACAGGAGGGAGTGTAGCCTGATTGGCTGCCCTGTGTCTGCTGACTGTGATGTAGAGGGTCAAAGTTGAGCCTAATGGTGTTGTATAGGGGGCGGGTCGAACTCGCATATGGTTCGCGGTTCGCCGTGAATGCGAACCACCGATGTTTGCGCCAATACGTTCGCATGCGAACCATTCGGGCCATCTCTAGAAGCAAAGGGACTTGCTCTGTCCATATGCAGACAGTAGTGCCTTCATAATTGAAGAGTGCAATCTGTACCTGAAATACTATTTGGCACTCTAGGCATTTTGCTAGATGTTCTGTACCAAGACATCATCCTGCTTCAGATAAATAATTTAATGTGTAGCACAGATGGGCCCTAGAACTGCAATCAGCTTTCTTTGAACATATAATGCAACTAAAGGGCATGCAACTAAACAATGGCAGCTTGAACAGAGTATGCAAAACAGAAAAGGAATGCATGCACCAATATGTATCTTGTATAAAATTCAGAACAATACGTGGGCACTAAAATGAAACTATTAAGTGTTGTGCTTAACCCTAACTATTCAGCATCATTTTTTTTTGTTCACCACAAAACAGTTTCTTTGTAAAATCTAAAATGTGTAATTAAATACATCTGATAAAGATTACAGTTAAGTTTTCCATAATTGTACACAACTTTCTTATATAATTGCACAAAAAAGACCTTTGCTCCTGTTTCCAAGGAAACAAAGATTTTGAAAATGTGTTTTCAAAATCAGATTTTGTTGGATTAAATAATTAGAATTATTATAGCAATAAATTAATTAGGTAGGTATACATTTTGAGAATGCTGAGGACTTTTTCTTGCTAGAAGAACTGTGATACAATATGGTGCAATATGGTACCAATATGTACAGCTGCTACCCAAGAAGGTGTCTGTTGTAGCATGGCCCCATTGCATGCTAGTCAGTACCATGGCAACATAGCAAGATGCTGCTGGCTATTTTTTTTTAATGGTGCTGCACTACCATGAATGTAAAAGGTGCTGTGTAAGTATAAGGGATCCTTGAGCTGTAGCAATGGAGCAGTGCAGAGAGGTGTGAAATGGTGAATGAGGAAAGTGCTCAGAAATGCATACTCCACTGGGATATTGCATAACACTATAATACTGCAGAAGTGAAAGCATCAGACAATGGTCTCTTTGAGATATTTCTTGTTCTTCTTTATTGAAGACTATGGACCATATATCCTATTACTAAATTTGCCAGTGATGAGAGCTGGCGAGTTCTTAAATTAGGTGATGGGAGCATCGCCTAATCCAGTTAAATTTAACACCCCCAGGCGGTAAAGAACTCGCTTACAGATATAATCGCCCAACAAGTTTTTTACGCCCTATCAAATTGTCCTTTTCATGCTGCCGGAATTAGATGCTTCCATCAGACATGAGCATTAGTTTAGACCTGCAAAAAGCAGGTGTAAACATGTTAACGCACATCTTGGCTCCTGCATCTGGGAGTCTTCTTTAATAACGGAGATCCCCAGAGCTCCCCATCACTCTGTCCATCATTGCCCGAAGTCCTCATTGTGATGAGCGTAATGACCTAATTACGATTACACAGAACTTTGAGTAATTTGCGAAAGTACGATTATGACTAATAAAAAATGCATAATTGCGCGAAATTACGTGAAATTTTGCGTTTATGCAGAATTTCATATTTACAAACATTTTCGGAATGGAAATTAAACAGAATTTCGTGTTTAACATGGAAATTTGCCCGTTCTCGAGATTGTGTTCCAGTCCAGAGCCTCCCGATACATTTAAAGTGACAACACATGCAGGGACCTTTGCATTATCAGATATTGCAAGGACCAAAACCAAGTGTCTCAGCATGCATGACTGCGAAGTGCACCTTTATAAAGAGCACCTGTCTTAGAAGTGGCTGCAGGTAGAGCCTGCTGATATATTTAAAGCGACAGCATGTGCAGGGGTCTTTGCATTATCAGTAATTGCAATCAGTAATTGCAAGCAACGAGTGACTTTTCTGAGTTTAGTAATTATTTACATTTGCATAATTACTATTAAAATTGAAATTACATCCATTTTTGTAATTAAAATAACTGTTTCTATAGAAAACATGAAAGAAAAAAAAATTTGCGTTAAACACACATTTGCGCCGAAACGCAAAATTACATGATGGAAATTTTGCTTATGAAATTTCGAATCACTGTATGGCAATTACAAAATTACGATTTTGCAACGTAGTGGCAAAATTCACGTCCGTAATTACAAAATCACAAAATTACGCACATTTTGGCTCAACACCACCAGCAGCTGAGGCAGGCGAACTGCATCTGCGCACTGAATAACTGCCACCCCTCGCCACAAATCCTGTCGTTCTCGCAGAGCCCCAGCAAAGCATCTTTGTTTCAATACATTTTTATTGAGAAAAGCCAGTAGATATCCATTTGAAAGATAAGGCACAATAACCCCAAGCAGGGGGATATATAATAACATAGAACACAAGGAAAAATTAGAGAAAGGTATCATTGTCTAACAAATACAGTTCAAAAGTACCTGAACATAGTAAAGGTCAGGGCCGGCCCTAGACTTTTTGCCGCCTGAGGCAAACTTAGAAAAAATTGCTGCCCCCCCCCCCAGCTGTGGGTGCGGGGGGGGGGGGGGTCTCCGAGCTGGAGGGGTAGTGGGCAGAGGGGGGATATTGGGCCTAGCGGCGGGGAGGGGAGTCGGACCCCCCTCCCTCGCCTGGGTCCCCCGATCTGCGCTCCACCTCCAGATTTAAATGGTTACATAGCAGCCGATAGTAAGAGGGACGGGCGGGGATCACTCACCTCTTCCGGTTCCAGCGTGCGCTCCACTGACGTCACTTCCTGCAACGCCATCCACTCACAATACAGTGGGTGCTGTTGCAGGAAGTGACATCAGTGGAGCGCACGCCTGAACCGGAAGAGGTGAGTGATCCCCGCCCGTCCCTCTTACTATCGGCTGCTATGTAACCATTTAAAGCTGGAAGTGGAGCGCAGACCGGGGGACCCAGGCGAGGGAGAAGGGGGGTCCGAACCCCCTCCCTGCCACTAGGCCCAATACCCCCTTTCTACCCGCTAGCCGCTACCCCTCCAGCTCGGCGGCCGGCCCCCCCGCACCCACGGACGGGCGGTTGCCGCCCCCCCTAGAAGTGCCGCCTGAGGCAAAAGTTTCACTCCGCCTCATGAGCGGGCCGGCCCTGGTAAAGGTGCATAATTTAATATCATTACAAAAAGAAAGAGGAAAAAAACAGAAAAAAGAAAGAAAACAAAAATAAGGAAAAAGATATAGTAACAATACGTCAAAATTGTCTCAACTGCCAGTATTTAGCTATATATAGGACCAGTAGAGTATATCAATTAAAGGAATTAACTCACCAACCTGCCGCAAGAATTTGTAAGGTGCGCAAGAAGGAAAATTAAGTATCATAAAACAACATGTACTGTAGGCCTCTAATATCTGCATACTCAACCCAGGTAGTCCACGTCTTTGTAAACTGCATCACATGGTCTTCTATAACTGCAATCATAAGTTCAAAAATCATACGTTTATGAACCCTGGCTATAACATGATCTAAAGATAAAATATAGTTCTTCCATCGAGAGGCAAGATATGATTTGGCAGTTTGCTATATGCTATAGGAGCCTATGAGCTGGGTGTCTCACATTACTTTTCTTATCACCAAACAGCAAAATAGAAAGATCTTTAGTAAAAGGCACCTGAAGAACTGAGGCCACTAGTGCATTAAATTGAGACCAATAGGGCAAGTCCACCACATATGTGATATTGTACCCTGAGCACTGCAACCACGGTAACAGAGGTGAAGCTTGCTGGTAAAATGTAGAGACTTGAACAGGAGTAAGGTATGCTCTGTGAAGGAGCTTCACATTGGTCTTGCGAGTAGAATAGTACAGACTTCCCTTCATAAGGGTTGCAAACAGGGAGGGACTGGGCAAGGGGGATTGGGGATTTTTTTTCCCTGGGCCACCTCCTCCTTGTGCAATCAGGGCCATGGCCCACGGTGACACGATTCGGCCGCATCACAGCCTCGCCCATCTCAGACAAATTGTTGGGCATGGGCTGCAAGCAGGACTGAAGCTAGCTGCACCACGTGGCTTCAGCATCAACTCGGTGGGCGTAGTTAAAGTGTGGTCGCAACAACCACTATGACTGCCCATAGATTGCATGATGAGCAGAAGATTTGCTCAAGGGAACGGGACTGTGGGTGCCTGCCCCGCCTCCTCCACCCTCCGATCATTTACCCTTCTGCATGCCTTGTCTCCTCCACCTCCTTCTCCACTGGCTCCACCAGTCTCCAACAACATCCCTCCTTCTCCCAAATTGATTCCCTTGGCTGCCCACCCCACCCCCAGCGAGCTGTGTGTGAAGTCATGCAAAGAGGGAAGCCATGAGGTGGAGGATTAGGAGCCACTAGGAGAACAATCGTTGGCCACTACTCCATAGGAACGCAACCAGCTCATACCGGCAGCAGTAGCAGCCCACCAAAGAATTGCTTCTCTGTCTCTGCATTCAGGTACAGGCTCCTCAACTCCCCCGCCCACCACTTCAGAAATGCTGGCAATTGACTAGGGCAGGGGGTACTGTAGAAATAGGTGCAACCCCATTAAAAGTATGGAGGAGTTGCAAACATGAATAAAATGCACCTGTATTGTATATGCTTTTATTGATTTTAACAATGTGGATAGTATATAGCAATCTTTATTCTGAATGTGCATGGTTAAGAAAAGTTGTATTATTGAAATTGCACCCATCCAGTGTCATCCCCCCCACCCAGTGTTACCTTCTTCCCCACCCAGTGTCACTCTCCTAACACACCCAGGGTTACTCTTTCCCCCACTTAGTGTCAGCTTCCTCCCTCGCAACCCATTGTCAACCTTCCCTAACCCAGAGTTACCCTCCTCAACTAGTGTTACCCTTCTCTCCAGTGTCACCCCCACCCAGTGTTGCCCTGCTCATTCATTTCCCCACTCAATGTCACCCCCACCCTCCTTCCCCACTCTGTGTCACCCTCCTCCCCACCAAGGTTGTTGCATTTCAAGTGTCGGAGGTAATGGTGGTTGCATTTCAAGTGTTGGAGGTACCGGTCATTGCGTTTTAAGTGTCGGAGGTAACGTTTATTGCATTTTAAGTTTCAGAGGTAACGGTGGTTGCATTTCCTCTGTTGGTCTTCATTTCAGGTGCAGCCTTGAGCACTGTCATTTGTCTGTCTGTCTGGTTGATGAAAGGTGTATACCATTTATGATTAGCAGCATAAGGAATATTATGTTTTTATTGCTAGAGTAGTGTTAGGCCTTCCCTGAGAGGGTCCTTCATCGTCGTGGGGAAGTCTATTAGGTAATAATCTGTCACAGAGGCGCTCACACGCTTTATGGACCTGAACCAGTTTTATATGCTCCTGTACTGCCTGATGAAGCGGGATTGTGACCACGAAACGCGTTGCGATTTTATGGAGCTGTGAATAGATTGTATATTTTTTACTCTGCATTTGAGTATATGTCCACTACCAGAGGGAGGTAAGTCCACCTCGACTTCCCTCTTTTTATCATTTTTAGAACATTGTTTTACTCTGCTTGGCGCCTCTGTTCGTACATATTACAGCACGATTAAGTCCACCCCTGGTGAAGGGGTTCTTTCCCCATTTTCCTATCTACAGAGAGCAACTTTTATACCTGAGTGGGGTCAGGTACTAATACTCCCCACCTGCCTGTCAAGTGGTTACCTGATGGTAACCCACCTTTGTGAGTATAAGAACCTTTGACTTTACATTATATATTGAGCTTACCAGACAATATTGCACTATTGGGCTCTTGGTGTCCTCTGTTTTGTTTTTACAAGTACTGTGTACTGTATGCATCTATCCCCCTGATCACCTGTCAATCACCCGTCAATCACCCATCAATCACCCCCTGTCACTGCCACCCATCAATCAGCCCCTAACCTGCCCCTTGCGGGCAATCTGATCACCCACCCACACCAATAGATCGCCCGCAGATCCGATGTCAGATCACCTCCCAAGTGCAGTGTTTACATCTGTTAACTACCCTAAAAACCCACTAATTACCCATCAATCACCCATCAATCACCCCCTATCACCACCTCTCACTGTTACCCATCAGATCAGACCCTAATCTGCCCCTTGCGGGCACCCAATCACCCGCCTACATGCTCAGATTGCCCTCAGACCCCCCTTATCAATTCGCCAGTGCAATATTTACATCTGTGCTTCCTTGTAATAACCCACTGATCACCTGTCAATCACCTGTCAATCACCCATCTATCACCCCCTGTCACTGCCACCCATCAATCACCCCCTGGCACTGCCACCCATCAATCACCCCCTGGCACTGCCACCCATCAATCACCCCCTGTCACTGCCCCTTGCGGGCAATCTGATCACCCACACCAATAGATCGCCCGCAGATCCGACGTCCGATCACCTCCCAAGTGCATTGTTTACATCTGTTCTCTCCTCCAAACACCCACTAATTACCCATCAATCACCCCCTGTCACTGCTATCCATCAGATTAGACCCCTATCTGCCCCTAGGGCACTCAATCACCGGCCCTCACCCTCAGAACGCCCTCAGACCCCAGCCCTGATCACCTCGCCAGTGCATTGCTTGCATCTATTCCCCCCTCTAATCACACCTTGAGACACCCATCAATCACCTCCTGTCACCCCCTAGCACACCTACCCATCAGATCAGGCCCTAATTTGCCCCATGTGGGCTCCTGATCACTCGGTCAAACCCTCAGATCCCCCTCAGACCCCCTTCCGATCACCTCCCCAGTGCATTGATTGCATCTATTTTCCCCTCTAACCACCCCCTGAGACACCCATCGATCACCTCCTGTCACCCCTCTAGCACTCCTATCCATCAGATCAGGCCCAATACAACCTATCATCTAAAAGGCCACCCTGCTTATGACCGGTTCCACAAAATTCGCCCACTCATACACCACCTGTCATCAAAATTTGCAGATGCTTTTACCCCTGAACAGTCATTTTGAGCCATTTGGTTTCCAGACTACTCACGGTTTTGGGCCCGTAAAATGCCAGGGCGGTATAGGAACCCCACAAGTGACCCCATTTTAGAAAAAAGATACCCCAATGTATTCTGTTAGGTGTATGACGAGTTCATAGAAGATTTTATTTTTTGTCAAAAGTTAGCGGAAATTGATTTTTATTGTTTTTTTTCACAAAGTGTCATTTTTCACTAACTTGTGACAAAAAATAAAATCTTCTATGAACTCGCCATACACCTAACGGAATACCTTGGGGTGTCTTCTTTCTAAAATGGGGTCACTTGTGGGGTTCCTATACTGCCCTGGCATTTTAGGGGGCCCTAAACCGTGAGGAGTAGTCTAGAAAACAAATGCCTCAAAATGACCCGTGAATAGGACGTTGGGCCCCTTAGCGCACCTAGGCTGCAAAAAAAGTGTCACACATGTGGTATCGCCGTACTCAGGAGAAGTAGTATAATGTGTTTTGGGGTGTATTTTTACACATACCCATGCTGGGTGGGAGAAATCTCTCTGTAAATGGACAATTGTGTGTAAAAAAAAAATCAAACAATTGTCATTTACAGAGATATTTCTCCCACCCAGCATGGGTATGTGTAAAAATACACCCCAAAACACATTATACTACTTCTCCTGAGTACGGCGGTACCACATGTGTGGCACTTTTTTTCACCCTAAGTACGCTAAGGGGCCCAAAGTCCAATGAGTACCTTTAGGATTTCACAGGTCATTTTGCGACATTTGGTTTTAAGACTACTCCTCACGGTTTAGGGCCCCTAAAATGCCAGGGCAGTATAGGAACCCCACAAATGACCACATTCTAGAAAGAAGACACCCAAAGGTATTCTGTTAGGAGTATGGTGAGTTCATAGAAGATTTTATTTTTTGTCACAAGTTAGCGGAAAATGACACTTTGTGAAAAAAAAACAATTAAAATCAATTTCCGCTAACTTGTGACAAAAAAATAAAAACTTCTATGAACTCACCATACTCCTAACGGAATACCTTGGGGTGTCTTCTTTCTAAAATGGAGTCATTAGTGGGGTTCCTATACTGCCCTGGCATTTTAGGGGCCCTAAACCGTGAGGAGTAGTCTTGAAACAAAAATGACCTGTGAAATCCTAAAGGTACTCATTGGACTTTGGGCCCATTAGCGCAGTTAGGGTGCAAAAAAGTGCCACACATGTGGTATCGCCGTACTCGGGAGAAGTAGTATAATGTGTTTTGGGGTATATTTTTACACATACCCATGCTGGGTGGGAGAAATACCTCTGTAAATGACAATCTTGATTTTTTTTTACACACAATTGTCCATTTACAGAGTTATTTCTCCCACCCAGCATGGGTATGTGTAAAAATACACCCCAAAACACATTGTACTACTTATCCCGAGTACGGCGATACCACATGTATGGCACTTTTTTGCACCCTAACTGCTCTAAAGGGCCCAAAGTCCAATGAGTACCTTTAGGATTTCACAGTTCATTTTGAGACATTTTGTTTCAAGACTACTCCTCACAGTTTAGGGCCCCTAAATGCCAGGACAGTATAGGAACCCCACAAATGACTCCATTTTAGAAAGAAGACACCCCAAGGTATTCTGTTATTAGTACGGTGAGTTCATAGAAGTTTTTATTTTTTGTCACAAGTTAGCGGAAATTGATTTTTATTGTTTTTTTTCACAAAGTGTCATTTTCCGCTAACTTGTGACAAAAAAATAAAATCTTCTATGAACTCACCGTACTACTAACGGAATACCTT
Organism: Hyperolius riggenbachi; assembly: GCF_040937935.1. Taxonomy (NCBI): domain Eukaryota; kingdom Metazoa; phylum Chordata; class Amphibia; order Anura; family Hyperoliidae; genus Hyperolius; species Hyperolius riggenbachi. The sequence goes on from NC_090653.1 coordinate 146,072,820, forward strand.
GGGGTGTCTTCTAAAATGGGGTCATTTGTGGGGTTCCTATACTGTCCTGGCATTTTAGGGGCCCTAAACCGTGATGAGTAGTCTTGAAACGAAATTTCTCAAAATGACCTGTGAAATCCTAAAGGTACTCATTGGACTTTGGGCCCCTTAGCGCAGTTAGGGTGCAAAAAAGTGCCACACATGTGGTATTGCCGTACTCAGGAGAAGTAGTATAATGTTTTTTTGAGGTGTATTTTTACACATACCCATGCTGAGTGGGAGAAAGACCTCTGTAAATGGACAATTGTGTGTAAAACAAATTAAAAAATTGTCATTTACAGAGATATTTCTCCCACCCAGCATTGGTATGTGTAAAAATACACCCCAAAACACATTATACTACTTCTCCTGAGTACGGCAATACCACATGTGTGGCACTTTTTTGCAGCCTAACTGCGCTTAGGGGCCCAAAGTCCAATGAGCACCTTTAGGCTTTACAGGGGTGCTTACAAATTAGCACCCCCCAAAATGCGAGGACAGTAAACACACCCCACAAATGACCCCATTTTAGAAAGTAGACACTTCAAGGTATTCAGAGAGGGGCATGGTGAGTCTGTGGCAGATTTCATTTTTTTTTTTGTCGCGAGTTAGAAGAAATGGAAACTTTTTTTTTTTCTGTCACAAAGTGTCATTTTCCGCTTACTTGTGACAAAAAATAATATCTTCTATGAACTCACTATGCCTCTCAGTGAATACTTTGGGATGTCTTCTTTCCAAAATGGGGTAATTTGGGGGGTATTTATACTATCCTGGAATTCTAGCCCCTCATGAAACATGACAGGGGGTCAGAAAAGTCATAGATGCTTGAAAATGGGAAAATTCAATTTTTGCACCATAGTTTGTAAACGCTATAACTTTTACCCAAACCAATAAATATACACTGAATGGGGTTTTTTAAATCAAAAACATGTTTGTCCACATTTTTCGCGCTGCATGTATACAGAAATTTTACTTTATTTGAAAAATGTCAGCACAAAAAGTAAAAAAAATCATTTTTTTGCCAAAATTCATGTCTTTTTTGATGAATATAATAAAAAGTAAAAATTGCAGCAGCAATCAAATAGCACCAAAAGAAAGCTTTATTAGTGACAAGAAAAGGAGCCAAAATTCATTTAGGTGGTAGGTTGTATGAGCGAGCAATAAACCGTGAAAGCTGCAGTGGTCTGAATGGAAAAATTGCCTGGTCCTTAAGGAGTGTAAAGCCCACGGTCCTCAAGTGGTTAAGTGTCGAGTTAACAGTTGTTGCATTTTAAGTGTCGGAGGTACCGGTGGTCGTATTTTAAAGGATACGTCCAAGCAGAATAAAAATCAAAAATCCACTTACCTGGGGCTTCCTCCAGCCCCTGGCAAGCGTCCTGTGCCCTTGCCGCTGCTCTGGTGGCTCCAGGTCTCCTCCGCTGCAGTTGCCAACCTCACCAGGTCGGCTTCCGGATCGGCTTCTTCTGTGCTCCGCCATGCGCTGATGTCATCAGGACTGTACTGCGCAGGTGCAGTAATTCTGCGCCTACGCACTATCATCATGATGACGTCAGCATGACCATGTGACCCGTATGGTGGAGCGCAGAAGAAGCCATGCCCGGAAGCCGACCTAGCGAGGTCGGCATCTGCAGCAGAGGAGACCAGGAGCCACCAGAGCTGCAGAGAGGGCACAGCACAGTTGCCAGGGGCTGGAGGTAGCCCCAGAGGTAAGTGGATTTTTTTTATTCTGCTTATATGGATCCTTTAAGTGTAAGGAAACGGTTGCTACTAGGGGTGCTCACCGCATTCCGCAGAATTCCATTTTACTTATTGGTGATTCCGTTCCGTAGCATTGGAATGGAATTGCTATAGTGCTAAACGGAAATTCCGGAATTGCTATGCGGAATTCCGTTGGAATGCAAATTTTTTTAAGCCAATCAGAAGGAAAACCCTAGACTGAAGCTCATAAATGCTAACAGGAGGTCTGCATGAAAATCGGACTTTCTGCACCAATCTTATGAATAACCAACCAATCCTATGTTAGCAACCAGCTCCCAGCTACCTATCAGCAGCTATCCCACCCATTTTGTATATAAGAGAGCTGTGCAGTCACGAAGCTTGTGGGTTTCAGTCTGGTGTTGGAGATAGAGGAGAGACAGACCCATAGTAGTTGTTTTAACATAAAACAAAAGTCTTTTTAAAGACTGTATATAAACCAAAAGTCTTTTTAAATACTCCTTGAGAGAGAGTTAGAGTGTGAGCTATATTAGTAGTAGTAAGCTAGGTGTATTTGTGAGAGAGTGACAGTAGATTGTTAGTTTGAGTGATAGATTGTAGTGTAGTGTGCTAGTAGTTGCTGCAGAGCCAGCCAGGCCTCAGGCTTAGTGTTTGACAGAGTGAGAGTGAGTTAGGTTATTGATTAGTGATTGATTAGTTGAGTGAGTGTAGTACAAGTTTCTTTTTTCTATTTTTTTTGTTGTTGTTTCCTTTATTTTGTTTTTTTAATTTATTTTATTTATTTCACCCCCTCAGTTTCTCATACCCCTTCCCCAATAAAGTTTGTGGCCCCAAAATAATGGAACGAGAGCAGCAGCAATTTCCTGCCACTCCTAAAAGGAAATGGAGTGATGTGGATGGTGGTGGATCACGTCAAGTACATGATCAGGTTGAGGGTGGCAGCAGCAGCAGGAAGCGTTCCCCCCTGGTCAGAGATGTCTTCCCTGTGTTCACAGCACGCAGAAAATTTTGACAGAGCAGGAGGCGAAGAGAGTTGTGAATTATTTACTCTGGAGAGTAATGATGACCCCATGGAGTATTGAACAAAACAACTGGATACCTGGCCTGAACTCGTTCAGTATGCATTGGCAGTTCTTGCATGCCCCGCCGCCAGTGTTCTTTCTGAGCGAGTATTTAGCGCTGCAGGTGGGGTGGTAACCAACCAACGAACCTGTCTGTCCACTGACAATGTGGACATACTAAGGTTCATAAAAATGAACGAGTCATGGATCAGTGACAATTACAAGGCCCCTCTCACTGATTCATAAGAGAATGAGTCAAATATACAATAATAAGATAACTACAATAATTGGCCTATGACAACTCCTGCTGCTCCTAAATAATTTTTTAATGACTGCCGTGGAACCACCTCTAGGTCCCGTGGCCTACGACAACTCCTGCTGCTCAAAAAAAAAAAAAAAAAAAAGACTGGAGGAACAGCCACCAGGTCCCATGGCCTACGATGTTTAAAAAACAAGGTTACAAATGAGATTACTGAAATTGTACCGCTGGAACGCGTAATTCCGCAAAATTCCGGCGGAATGTAACGGTTACAGAATTTCAGGCTGAAGTTGCAGTGAAAGGGCCTCTAGAATGTATTTTCCCCCAGTTTAAATGGTCCCAGTCGTCCTCTGGTCGCAAAATGGAATTAGTTGAAAATGGAGCCTGAGCCATCTGTATTAAAAGATCTCCTCCATAGACTTCAATGTCATTTCTGCAAATCTTGGTGAAGGTGGTGAAAAGGGTGCCCTAGTTTTCATTTCGGCTACAAGGTTTTCACCCCTTTGTAGCCCATATTTTTATTTGGCTACAAGGTTTTTGATTCGGCTACAAAAGGGCGCCCCTTTGTAGCCCATATTTTTTATTGGGCTACAAGGTTTTCGGCTACAGGGTTTTGATTCTGCTACAAAGGGGCACCATTTTATAGCCAACATTATTGATTTTCAGGCGGGGTTAGGATTGGGCATCACAAGTGTGTGTGTGTGTGAGGAGTCTTAGGGTTTGGCACCAAGAGGGTGGTTAAGGTTAGGCACCACCATGGGATGATTCTGTGTGAGAGTAGGGAGAAGTTAGGTCATAGTAATCAACAGGGGGGGGGGGGTCTTAGGGTTAGGCACCACCAGGGGGGTCTTAGGGTTAGGCACCACCAGGGGAGGGTTCTGTGTGAGAGTAGGTAGAAGTTAAGTCATAGTAATCATCGGGAGGGGGGGGGGCTGGTCTTAGGACTAGGCACCTCCAGGGGAGTCTAATGATCCACTACGTTTGGCATGCCTTTGCGTTAGTATGTGTTGGTACGCGTTAGTGTGCGTTTTTTCCCTGAGATGTAACAAAAACCTATTTGATACAATCCCCACAAGCTAGCATCAACAAACAAAAAAAAGTACTGTACTCTTTTTTTGCGGATGCCAGTGTGTAGGGATTGTAACAAACAGTTTTTCTATTACATTTGGGGGAAAAAGGCGTACTAATGCAAACTAACGCATACCAACGCGTACTAGCACATACGCATGCCAAACGCAGTAGATCAGGTGTGAAAGGAGCCTTAAGGTTAGGCACCACCAGGGGAGTCTTAGGGTTAGGCACCACCAGGGGGGTCTTAGGGTTAGGCACCACCAGAGGGGGGCCAAAGTCGGCAAAAAATTACACGTAATTTTGTGCTGATTTTGGCGGTGAATAGCAAAGACCCCATGCATGCTATCACTACCGAAATTGCTACATATGTTAAAAAGCATAGTGGGTATGTAACGCTTGGTGGTGTATTCTCCACAGTCAGCATGCAACGCATGAGCTGGCGTGGAGGAGGTACACACACCAGCACCAGGAAACAGGCTATCCCTAGTATAGTGGAGGGGAGGACTGACTCCAATAGGAGATTGTGGCGCACAGAGCTGGTGCAGATCTGACAGCCACAAACAATGCTTTCGATATAACGTCTCAGCGCAAAGTAGCGCTGAGCGCACAAATCAGAACTGAGGAGATCAGGACAGGTAGACAGAATGAACGCTTGCTAGCTAGCGGCTACTTAGCGACAGCAAGCGTCCAAAACCAGACAGACTGGAATGAGGCAGCCAATGCGTTGCGGCGATGGCGTGCCTCACAAAGACAGGACAGGATAGTCAGAAAATAGCAGGATCGAGATAGATGAACGTAACACAGATAAATATACAATAAGTATGTTTTCCTAGCGTATTACAATTACAGCTATCAATGAAACTATTTGTAACGTCTGACTAACATATGTATATATCGGCAATGAACCGATATATGACATAAGCAGGAACGCTGACTAGGAATGGAGTAACACAGGGAACAGGACTCAGAAGGATTCGCTATCTCTTCGCAGAGATGAACGCAATCCACAAACGGTAACAGAACAGGATTCAGAAGGATTCGTTATCTCTTCGCAGAGATGAACGCAATCCACAAACAGAACCAGGAGCAGGGTAACTACCAGAGCACGGGTGGTCACGGTACGCGCAACCTACCAAAACGTGCTGGAAAGCTGACTAACTGCACACAGGATATAAACAGTTTGTGTACGTATACATCAGCGACACTGATGTATTAACGTAACACAAATACAAGGAAAATAATAAACGTGCTGGTATGCATATATATTGGCAATGAACCAATATATGATGCAAAGACCAGCAAAGTATCTTTATAACAAGAAACACGATCGGGGGCTAAAGCGACAGCAAGACAGGCTTAAGCTGAAGCTATGAAAACCCAAGGAAACCCTGCAGGAAGCAGATCTTTATACTGAGGTCATCCAATGGGAGCAGACATGCAGATTCCCACACAGGTGAATGATAATCAGTCACAAGCTGACAGCAGGGAAAGACAGACAAAGCTATGCAACTTGCATGGAAATAGATCAGAACTGCCTGAGCTGCAGCACTAATACTTCCAGTAATAGCTGCTGCAGCAGCGATCATTACAGGGTACAAGTCAAACACAGAATTTTTCAAAAAGACCTTGTAAATTTTGAAAAATTTATTTTAAAAATAAAGACCAAAATGTTTTTTAAACTGTCATTTTTGTGAGTTTAAAAACATTTTTCTTTGCATTTTTTATAATCGATTTTCCATAACATATGTGGCACTTTTTGTAGCAATAAGATGTATGGTAGCTTTGCTATTCACTGATAAATTTGGCACAAAATTTCCCGGAAGTCAAATTTGGCACACAATTACGCATAAGTCAATTAAATTAAAAATGTGTTATGTATGAGCATATATGTGAAAAATTACGCAGAAATTTGTGTAATCGTACTTCACTGATTATGATCATCTCTATTGTCCACTATCCATTGTTAATTGTCCACTGTCCATTTATGATTATCCATTGCCATTGATGATTGTCCATTGTCAATTGTCCATTGCGGATTGTCCATTGAAGATTTACCATTGTTGATTGTCCACTGCTGATTGTCTGTTGATAATTGTCCATAATGTCCATTAAAGATTGTCCATTATCCATTGATGATTGTGCATTGATGATGGTCCATTGTCCATTGATGATTGTCCATTGTTTATTGTTGATTGTCCATTATCTATTGTCCATTATCCATTGTCCAGTGATGATTGTTCATTGTCCAATAATGAATTACCCATTGATGATTTTCCACTGTCAACTGATGATAGTCCATTGTCCATTGATGATTGTCCATTGATTACTGTTTATTGTCCATTTATGATTGTCTATTAACCATGGATGATTGTCCATTGTACATTAATGATTGTCCACATTGTCAGTTGTCCACTGTCAATTGTCAGTTGATGATTAATCATTCTCCATTGTCCTTTGATGATTGTCCACTGTCCATTGATGATTGTCCACTGTCCATTAAAGATTTTTCTATTGTACATTGCTTGTCCATTGTCCTTTGATGATTGTCCATTGTCCTTTGTTGATTGTCAATTGATGATTGTCCAATGTCCATTGTCCATTGATGATTGTCCATTGATGATTGTCCATTAACCTTTAATGATTGTCCATTGATGATTGTTCATTGATGTTTGTGCAATGTCCAATGACCATTGATGATTGTCCATTTTCCATTATTCATTGATCATTGTCCATTGTCCATTGATGATTTTCCATTGTCCATAGATTATTGTCCATTGTCCTTAGAGGATTGTCCATTGTCCATAGATGATTGTCCATTGTCCATAGATGATTGTCCATTGTCCTTAGATGATTGTCCTTAGATGATTGTCCATTGTCCTTAAATGATTGTCCATTGTCCTTAGATGATTGTCTAGTGTTCTTAAATGATTGTCTATTGTTCTTAAATGATTGTCCATTGTCCTTAAAGATTGTCCATTGTCCTTAAAGATTGTCCATTGTCCTTAAATGATTGTCCATTGTCCTTAAATGATTGTCCATTGTCCTTAAATGATTGTCCATTGTCCTTAGATGATTGTCCATTGTCTTTAGATGATTGTCCTTAGATGATTGTCCATTGTCCTTAAATGATTGTCCATTGTCCTTAAATGATTGTCCATTGTCCTTAAATGATTGTCCATTGTCCTTAAATGATTGTCCATTGTCCTTTGATGATTGTCCATTGTCCTTTGAAGAGTGTCCTTTGTCCACTGATAATTGTCCTTTGTTGATAGTCAATTGCCCATTGATGTTTGTCCATTGTAAATTTTCCATCGCTGATTGTCCATTGTCAATTTTCCATTGATGACTATCCATTGCCATTGATGATTGTCCATTGTGAATTGTCCATTGAGGATTGGCTATTGATGATTTTCCATTCTCTATTGTTGATTGTCCATTGTGCACTGTTGATTGTCCATTGATGATTGTCCATGATGTCCATTTATGGTTGATGATTGTCCATTGACCATTGATGATTGTCCATTGATGATTATCCAATGACCATTGATGATTGTCTATTGTCAATTGTAAATTGTCCATTCTCCATTGATGATGGTCCATTGTCTACTGATGATGGTCCATTGTCCATTGATGATTGTCCATTGTTTATTGTCCATTATCCATTGAGGACTGTCAATTTTCCATTGTCTATTGATGATTGTCCATTGTTGATCTTCCATTGTTGATTATCCATGGATGATTGTCCATTGATAATTGTCCATTGATGATTTTCTATTGTCCATTGATGCTTGTCCATTGTCTATTGATGATTTTCCATTGTTGATTGTCTATTGTTGATTGTCCATTGTCCATTAATGATTGTCCATTGGTAGTTGATGATTATCTATTGTCCATTGATGATTGACCATTTTCTATTGTCCATTGATGCTTGTCCATTTTCTATTGATGATTGTCCATTGTCCATCGACCGATGAGTGACCATTGACCATTGATAATTGTCCACTGATGATTGTCCATTGTCTATTGTTGATTATTCATAATCTATTGTCAATTGTCCATTGTTGATTGTCCATTAATGATTGTCCATTGATGATTCTCCATTGTTTATTGAACATTGTCCATTGATGATTGCCCATTGTCCATTGATAATTGTCTATTGTATATTGATGATTGTCCATTGTCTATTGAATATTGTCTATTGATGACTGTCCATTGTCCATTAAATATTATCCACTGATGATTGTCCATTGTGCATTGATGATTGTCCATTGATGAATGTCCATTGATAATAGTTCATTGATGCCTGTCCATTGATGATTGTCCATTGATAATAGTCAATTGATAATGAATAATTGACAATGGATAATTATCTATTGTCAATTGTCCATTGTCCATTAATGATTGCCCATTGTCCATTGATGATTGCCCATTGTCCATTGATGATTTCCCATTGTCCATTGATGATTGCCCATTGTCGATTCACCATTGTCCATTGAGGATTGATCATTGTCCATTGCTGATTGTCCATTGTCCATTGATGATTGTCCATTTCCAATGATTATTGTCCATTGATGATAATTCATTAATTCATATTGTCAGTTTTCCATTGTCTATTGTCCATTAATGATTGCCCATTGTCTATTGATGGTTGTCCATTGTCCGTTGATGGTTGTCCATTGTCCATTGATGATTGTCCATTGTCCATCGATGAGTGACCATTGTCCATCGATGAGTGACCATTGTCCATTGAGGATTGGCTATTGATGATTTTCCATTCTCTATTGTTGATTGTCCATTGTGCACTGTTGATTGTCCATTGATGATTGTCCATGATGTCCATTTATGGTTGATGATTGTCCATTGACCATTGATGATTGTCCATTGATGATTATCCAATGACCATTGATGATTGTCTATTGTCAATTGTAAATTGTCCATTCTCCATTGATGATGGTCCATTGTCTACTGATGATGGTCCATTGTCCATTGATGATTGTCCATTGTTTATTGTCCATTATCCATTGAGGACTGTCAATTTTCCATTGTCTATTGATGATTGTCCATTGTTGATCTTCCATTGTTGATTATCCATGGATGATTGTCCATTGATAATTGTCCATTGATGATTTTCTATTGTCCATTGATGCTTGTCCATTGTCTATTGATGATTTTCCATTGTTGATTGTCTATTGTTGATTGTCCATTGTCCATTAATGATTGTCCATTGGTAGTTGATGATTATCTATTGTCCATTGATGATTGACCATTTTCTATTGTCCATTGATGCTTGTCCATTTTCTATTGATGATTGTCCATTGTCCATCGACCGATGAGTGACCATTGACCATTGATAATTGTCCACTGATGATTGTCCATTGTCTATTGTTGATTATTCATAATCTATTGTCAATTGTCCATTGTTGATTGTCCATTAATGATTGTCCATTGATGATTCTCCATTGTTTATTGAACATTGTCCATTGATGATTGCCCATTGTCCATTGATAATTGTCTATTGTATATTGATGATTGTCCATTGTCTATTGAATATTGTCTATTGATGACTGTCCATTGTCCATTAAATATTATCCACTGATGATTGTCCATTGTGCATTGATGATTGTCCATTGATGAATGTCCATTGATAATAGTTCATTGATGCCTGTCCATTGATGATTGTCCATTGATAATAGTCAATTGATAATGAATAATTGACAATGGATAATTATCTATTGTCAATTGTCCATTGTCCATTAATGATTGCCCATTGTCCATTGATGATTGCCCATTGTCCATTGATGATTTCCCATTGTCCATTGATGATTGCCCATTGTCGATTCACCATTGTCCATTGAGGATTGATCATTGTCCATTGCTGATTGTCCATTGTCCATTGATGATTGTCCATTTCCAATGATTATTGTCCATTGATGATAATTCATTAATTCATATTGTCAGTTTTCCATTGTCTATTGTCCATTAATGATTGCCCATTGTCTATTGATGGTTGTCCATTGTCCGTTGATGGTTGTCCATTGTCCATTGATGATTGTCCATTGTCCATCGATGAGTGACCATTGTCCATCGATGAGTGACCATTGTCCATCGATGAGTGACCATTGTCCATCGATGAGTGACTATTGTCCATTGATTATTTTTCATTATTGACTGTCCATTGTCCATTCATTATTGTCCATTGATGATTGTCCACTGTTCATTGATGGTTGTCTATGATGGTTGTCCATTGTCCATTGATAATTGTCCATTGTCCTTAGAAGAGCGTCCTCTGTCCACTGATAATTGTCCTTTATTGATTGTCCTTTGTTGATTGTCAATTGTCCATTGATGATTGTTCATTGTAAATTTTCAATCGTTGATTGTCCATTGTCGATTTTCCATTGATGACTATCCATTGCCATTGATGATTGTCCATTGTCAATTGTCCATTGAGGATTGGCCATTGATGATTTTCCATTCTCTATTGTTGATTGTCCATCGTGCACTGTTGATTGTCCATTGATGGTTGTCCACGATGTCCATTGATGGTTGTGCATTGTCCATTGACCATTGATGATTGTCCATTGATGATTGTCCAATGACCATTGATGATTGTCTATTGTCAATTGTCCATTCTCCATTGATGATGGTCCATTGTCTACTGATGATGGTCCATTGTCCATTGATGATTGTCCATTGTCTATTGTCCATTTTCCATTGTCCAGTAATGGTTGTCCATTGTCCATTGAGGACTGTGAATTTTCCATTGTCTATTGATAATAGTCCATTGTTGATCTTCCATTGTTGATTATCCATGGATGATTGTCCATTGATAATTGTCCATTGATGATTTTCTATTGTCCATTGATGCTTGTCCATTGTCTATTGATGATTTTTCATTGTTTATCTTCCATTGTTGATTGTTCATTAATGATTGTCCATTGTCCATTAATGCTTGTCCATTGATGATTGTCCTTTGTTAGTTGATGATTATCCATTGTCCATTGATGATTGACCATTCTCTATTGTCCATTGATGCTTGTCCATTTTCTATTGATGATTGTCCATTGTCCATCAATCGATGAGTGACCATTGTCCATTGATGATTGTCCACTGATGATTATCCATTGTCTATTGTTGATTATTCATTATCTATTGTCAATTGTCCATTGTTGATTGTCCATTAATGATTGTCCATTGATGATTCTCCATTGTTTATTGAACATTGTCCATTGATGATTGCCCATTGTCCATTGATAATTGTCTATTGTATATTGATGATTGTCCATTGTCTATTGAATATTGTCCATTGATGACTGTCCATTGTCCATTAAATATTATCCACTGATGATTGTCCATTGTGCATTGATGATTGTCCATTGATGATTGTCCATTGATAATAGTTCATTGATGCCTGTCCATTGATGATTGTCCATTGATAATAGTCAATTGATAATGAATAATTGACAATGGACAATGGATAATTATCTATTGTCAATTGTCCATTGTCCATTAATGATTGCCCATTGTCCATTGATGATTGCCCATTGTCCATTGATGATTTCCCATTGTCCATTGATGATTGCCCATTGTCGATTAACCATTGTCCATTGAGGATTGATCATTGTCCATTGCTGATTGTCCATTGTCCATTGATGATTGTCCATTTTCCAATGATTATTGTCCATTGATGATAATTCATTAATTCATATTGTCAGTTTTCCATTGTCTATTGTCCATTAATGATTGCCCATTGTCTATTGATGGTTGTCCATTGTCCGTTGATGGTTGTCCATTGTCCATTGATGATTGTCCATTGTCCATTGATGATTGTCCATTGTCCATCGATGAGTGACCATTGTCCATCGATGAGTGACCATTGTCCATCGATGAGTGACTATTGTCCATTGATTATTTTTCATTATTGACTGTCCATTGTCCATTCATTATTGTCCATTGATGATTGTCCACTGTTCATTGATGGTTGTCTATGATGGTTGTCCATTGTCCATTGATAATTGTCCATTGTCCTTAGAAGAGCGTCCTCTGTCCACTGATAATTGTCCTTTATTGATTGTCCTTTGTTGATTGTCAATTGTCCATTGATGATTGTTCATTGTAAATTTTCAATCGTTGATTGTCCATTGTCGATTTTCCATTGATGACTATCCATTGCCATTGATGATTGTCCATTGTCAATTGTCCATTGAGGATTGGCCATTGATGATTTTCCATTCTCTATTGATGATTGTCCATCGTGCACTGTTGATTGTCCATTGATGGTTGTCCACGATGTCCATTGATGGTTGTGCATTGTCCATTGACCATTGATGATTGTCTATTGATGATTGTCCAATGACCATTGATGATTGTCTATTGTCAATTGTCCATTCTCCATTGATGATGGTCCATTGTCTACTGATGATGGTCCATTGTCCATTGATGATTGTCCATTGTCTATTGTCCATTTTCCATTGTCCAGTAATGGTTGTCCATTGTCCATTGAGGACTGTGAATTTTCCATTGTCTATTGATAATAGTCCATTGTTGATCTTCCATTGTTGATTATCCATGGATGATTGTCCATTGATAATTGTCCATTGATGATTTTCTATTGTCCATTGATGCTTGTCCATTGTCTATTGATGATTTTTCATTGTTTATCTTCCATTGTTGATTGTTCATTAATGATTGTCCATTGTCCATTGATGATTGTCCATTGATGATTGTCCTTTGTTAGTTGATGACCATTCTCTATTGTCCATTGATGCTTGTCCATTTTCAATTGATGATTGTCCATTGTCCATCAATCGATGAGTGACCATTGTCCATTGATGATTGTCCACTGATGATTATCCATTGTCTATTGTTGATTATTCATTATCTATTGTCAATTGTCCATTGTTGATTGTCCATTAATGATTGTCCATTGATGATTCTCCATTGTTTATTGAACATTGTCCATTGATGATTGCCCATTGTCCATTGATAATTGTCTATTGTATATTGATGATTGTCCATTGTCTATTGAATATTGTCCATTGATGACTGTCCATTGTCCATTAAATATTATCCACTGATGATTGTCCATTGTGCATTGATGATTGTCCATTGATGATTGTCCATTGATAATAGTTCATTAATGCCTGTCCATTGATGATTGTCCATTGATAATAGTCAATTGATAATGAATAATTGACAATGGACAATGGATAATTATCTATTGTCAATTGTCCATTAATGATTGCCCATTGTCCATTGATGATTTCCCATTGTCCATTGATGATTGCCCGTTGTCCAATGATGATTGTCCATTGATGATAATTCATTAATTCATATTGTCAGTTTTCCATTGTCTATTGTCCATTAATGATTGCCCATTGTCTATTGATGGTTGTCCATTGTCCATTGATGGTTGTCCATTGTCCATTGATGGTTGTCCATTGTCCATTGATGGTTGTCCATTGTCCATTGATGGTTGTCCATTGTCCATTGATGGTTGTCCATTGTCCATTGATGGTTGTCCATTGTCCATTGATGATTTTCCATTGACCATCGATGAGTGACCATTGTCCATCGATGAGTGACCATTGTCCATCGATGAGTGACCATTGTCCATTGATTATTTTTCATTATTGACTGTCCATTGTCCATTCATTATTGTCCATTGATGATTGTCCACTGTCCATTGATGGTTGTCTATGATGGTTGTCCATTGTCCATTGATGATTGTCCATTGTCCTTTGATAATTGTCCATTGTCCTTAGAAGAGCGTCCTCTGTCCACTGATAATTGTCCTTTATTGATTGTCCTTTGTTGATTGTCAATTGTCCATTGATGATTGTTCATTGTAAATGTTCAATCGTTGATTGTCCATTGTCGATTTTCCATTGATGACTATCCATTGCCATTGATGATTGTCCATTGTCAATTGTCCATTGAGGATTGGCCATTGATGATTTTCCATTCTCTATTGTTGATTGTCCATCGTGCACTGTTGATTGTCCATTGATGGTTGTCCACGATGTCCATTGATGGTTGTCCATTGTCCATTGACCATTGATGATTGTCCATTGATGATTGTCCAATGACCATTGATGATTGTCTATTGTCAATTGTCCATTCTCCATTGATGATGGTCCATTGTCTACTGATGATGGTCCATTGTCTATTGTCCATTTTCCATTGTCCAGTAATGGTTGTCCATTGTCCATTGAGGACTGTGAATTTTCCATTGTCTATTGATAATAGTCCATTGTTGATCTTCCATTGTTGATTATCCATGGATGATTGTCCATTGATAATTGTCCATTGATGATTTTCTATTGTCCATTGATGCTTGTCCATTGTCTATTGATGATTTTTCATTGTTTATCTTCCATTGTTGATTGTTCATTAATGATTGTCCATTGTCCATTAATGATTGTCCATTGATGATTGTCCTTTGTTAGTTGATGATTATCCATTGTCTATTGATGATTGACCATTCTCTATTGTCCATTGATGCTTGTCCATTTTCTATTGATGATTGTCCATTGTCCATCAATCGATGAGTGACCATTGTCCATTGATGATTGTCCACTGATGATTATCCATTGTCTATTGTTGATTATTCATTATCTGTTGTCAATTGTCCATTGTTGATTGTCCATTAATGATTGTCCATTGATGATTGTCCATTGTTTATTGAACATTGTCCATTGATGATTGCCCATTGTCCATTGATAATTGTCTATTGTATATTGATGATTGTCCATTGTCTATTGAATATTGTCCATTGATGACTGTCCATTGGCCATTAAATATTATCCACTGATGATTGTCCATTGTGCATTGATGATTGTCCATTGATGATTGTCCATTGATAATAGTCAATTGATAATGAATAATTGACAATGGACAATGGATAATTATCTATTGTCAATTGTCCATTAATGATTTCCCATTCTCCATTGATGATTGCCCATTGTCCATTGATGATTTCCCATTGTCCATTGATGATTGCCCATTGTCGATTAACCATTGTCCATTGAGGATTGAGCATTGTCCATTGATGATTGTCCATTGTCCATTGATGATTGTCCATTGTCCAATGATGATTGTCCATTGATGATAATTCATTAATTCATATTGTCAGTTTTCCATTGTCTATTGTCCATTAATGATTGCCCATTGGCTATTGAAGGTTGTCCATTGTCCACTGATGGTTGTCCATTGTCCATTGATGGTTGTCCATTGTCCATTGATGATTGTCCATTGTCCATTGATGATTGTCCATTGTCCATCGATGAGTGACCATTGTCCATCGATGAGTGACCATTGTCCATTGATTATTTTTCATTATTGACTGTCCATTGTCCATTCGTTATTGTCCATTGATGATTGTCCACTGTCCATTGATGGTTGTCTATGATGGTTGTCCATTGTCCATTGATGATTGTCCATTGTCCTTTGATAATTGTCCATTGTCCTTAGAAGAGCGTCCTCTGTCCACTGATAATTGTCCTTTATTGATTGTCCTTTGTTGATTGTCAATTGTCCATTGATGATTGTTCATTGTAAATTTTCAATCGTTGATTGTCCATTGTCGATTTTCCATTGATGACTATCCATTGCCATTGATGATTGTCCATTCTCTATTGTTGATTGTCCATCGTGCACTGTTGATTGTCCATTGATGGTTGTCCACGATGTCCATTGATGGTTGTCCATTGTCCATTGACCATTGATGATTGTCCATTGATGATTGTCCAATGACCATTGATGATTGTCTATTGTCAATTGTCCATACTCCATTGATGATGGTCCATTGTCTACTGATGATGGTCCATTGTCCATTGATCATTGTCCATTGTCTATTGTCCATTTTCCATTGTCCAGTAATGATTGTCCATTGTCCATTGAGGACTGTCAATTTTCCATTGTCTATTGATGACAGTCCATTGTTGATCTTCCATTGTTGATTATCCATGGATGATTGTCCATTGATAATTGTCCATTAATGATTTTCTATTGTCCATTGATGCTTGTCCATTGTCTATTGATGATTTTTCATTGTTGATCTTCCATTGTTGATTGTTCATTAATGATTGTCCATTGTCCATTAATGATTGTCCATTGATGATTGTCCTTTGTTAGTTGATGATTATTCATTGTCCATTGATGATTGACCATTCTCTATTGTCCATTGATGCTTGTCCATTTTCTATTGATGATTGTCCATTGTCCATCAATCGATGAGTGACCATTGTCCATTGATGATTGTCCACTGATGATTATCCATTGTCTATTGTTGATTATTCATTATCTATTGTCAGTTGTCCATTGTTGATTGTCCATTGTTGATTGTCCATTGATGATTGTCCATTGATGATTGTCCATTGATAATTGTCCATTGTTTATTGAACATTGTCCATTGATGATTGCCCATTGTCTATTGATATTGTCTATTGTATATTGATGATTGTCCATTGTCCATTGAATATTATCCACTGATGATTGTCCATTGTCCATTGATGATTGTCCATTGATAATAGTCCATTGATAATGAATAATTGACAATGGACAATGGATAATCATCTATTGTCAATTTTCCATTGTCTACTGTCCATTAATGATTGTCTATTGTCCATTGATTGTCTACTGTCCATTCATTATTGCCTATTGTCGATTAACCACTTCCCGACCGCCGCATGTACAAATAGCGGCCCGGAAGTGGATCCCGCAAGGACCGCCGCATGTACAATTGGTGGCGGTCCTTGTACGGGCGCCGGCGGGTGTCCGAGGGACCACCAGGGCAGGCTGCAGCCACCCTAGTCTGCACCCAAGCACACTGATTTCCCCCCCCTGCCCCCTGATCGCCCACAGCACCCCTCAGACCCCCCCCCCCCACCACCCCCCAGACCACTGTTTGCACCCAATCACCCCCCTAATCACCCATCGATCACTCCCTGTCACTATCTGTCAATGCTATTTTTTTTTTATTCCCTAAACTGCCCCCTGCTCCCTACTGATCACCCCCACCCCTCAGATTCTCCCCAGACCCCCCCCCCTCTCCCTCCTGTGTACTGTATGCATCTATCCCCCTGATCACCTGTCAATCACCTGTCAATCACCCATCAATCACCCATCAATCACCCCCTGTCACTGCCACCCATCAATCAGCCCCTAACCTGCCTCTTGCGGGCAATCTGATCACCCACCCACACCAATAGATCGCCCACAGATCAGACGTCAGATCACCTCCCAAGTGCAGTGTTTACATCTGTTCTCTACCCTAAACACCAACTAATTACCCATCAATCACCCCCTATCACCACCTGTAACTGTTACCCATCAGATCAGACCCTAATCTGCCCCTTGCGGGCACCCAATCACCCGCCTACACCCTCAGATTGCCCTCAGACCCCCCCTTATCAATTCGCCAGGGCATTATTTACATCTGTTCTTCCCTGTTATAACCCACTGATCACCTGTCAATCACCTGTCAATCACCCATCAATCACCCCCTGTCACTGCCACCCATCAATCACCCCCTGTCACTGCCACCCATCAATCAGCCCCTAACCTGCCCCTTGCGGGCAATCTCATCACCCACACCAATAGATCACCCGCAGATCCGACGTCAGATCACCTCCCAAGTGCATTGTTTACATCTGTTCTCTACCCTAAACACCCACTAATTACCCATCAATCACCCCCTGTCACTGCTACCCATCAGATTAGACCCCTATCTGCCCCCAGGGCACTCAATCACCCGCCCACGCCCTCAGAACGCCCTCAGACCCCAGCCCTGATCACCTCGCCAGTGCATTGCTTGCATCTATTCCCCCCTATAATCACACCTTGAGACACTCATCAATCACCTCCTGTCACCCCCTAGCACACCTACCCATCAGATCAGGCCCTAATTTGCCTCGTGTGGGCTCCTGATCACTCGGCCAAACCCTCAGATCCCCCTCAGACCCCTTCCGATCACCTCCCCAGTGCATTGATTGAATCTATTTTCCCCTCTAACCACCCCCTGAGTAGTGTTGGGCGAACATCTAGATGTTCGGGTTCGGGCCGAACAGGCCGAACATGGCCGCGATGTTCGGGTGTTCGACCCGAACTCCGAACATAATGGAAGTCAATGGGGACCCGAACTTTTGTGGTTTGTAAAGCCTCCTTACATGCTACATACCCCAAATTTACAGGGTATGTGCACCTTGGGAGTGGGTACAAGAGGAAAAAAAAATTAGCAAAAAGAGCTTATAGTTTTTGAGAAAATCGATTTTAAAGTTTCAAAGGGAAAACTGTCTTTTAAATGCGGGAAATGTCTGTTTTCTTTGCACAGGTAACATGTTTTTTGTCGGCATGCAGTCATAAATGTAATACATATAAGAGGTTCCAGGAAAAGGGACCGGTAACGCTAACCCAGCAGCAGCACACGTGATGGAACAGGAGGAGGCGCAGGAGGAGAAGGCCACGCTTTGTGAGACACAACAACCCAGGCCTTGCATGAGGGCAAGAAGCGTGCGGATAGCATGCTTTGTACCGCCATGCAGTCATAAATGTAATAAAGATAAGTGGTTCAATAAACAGGGACCACGCGGCAACGCTAACCCAGCAGCAGCAGACGTGATGGAACAGGAGCAGGCGCAGGAGGAGAAGGCCACGGTTTTTGAGACACAACAACCTAGGCCTTGCATGAGGACAAAAAGCGTGCGGATATAGCAGCAATGCTTTTTGCCGCCATGCAGTCATAAATGTAATACAGATGAGAGGTTCAATAAACAGGGACCGGAAATGCTACACCATCCCAGATGTTCATTGGTCATGTTACTTGGTTGGGGTCCTGGAGTGTTGCGTAGTCATTTCCAATCCAGGATTGATTCATTTTAATTTGAGTCAGACGGTCTGCATTTTCTGTGGAGAGGCGGATACGCCGATCTGTGACGATGCCTCCGGCAGCACTGAAACAACGTTCCGACATAACGCTGGCTGCCGGGCAAGCCAGCACCTCTATTGCGTACATTGCCAGTTCGTGCCAGGTGTCTAGCTTCGATACCCAATAGTTGAAGGGTGCAGATGGATTGTTCGACACAGCTACGTCATCTGACATGTAGTCCTTGACCATCTTCTCCAGGCGATCGGTGTTGGAGGTGGATCTGCACGCTTGCTGTTCAGTGGGCTGCTGCTGCATGGGTGTCAGAAAATGTTCCCACTCCAAGGACACTGCCGATACCATTCCCTTTTGGGCACTAGCTGCGGCTTGCGTTGTTTGCTGCCCTCCTGGTCGTCCTGGGTTTGCGGAAGTCAGTCTGTCTGCGTACAACTGGCTAGAGGAGGGGGAGGATGTCAATCTCCTCTCTAAAGTCTCCACAAGGGCCTGCTGGTATTCTTCCATTTTGACCTGTCTGACTCTTTCTTCAAGCAGTTTTGGAACATTGTGTTTGTACCGTGGATCCAGAAGGGTATAAACCCAGTAATTGGTGTTGTCCAGAATGCGCACAATGCGTGGGTCACGTTCAATGCAGTCTAGCATGAATTGAGCCATGTGTGCCAGAGTCCTACCAGAATCCTCATCATCCTCTTGTGAGCGTTGTGATAGTTGTTGTGATGCATCATAGTCGTCACCTTCCTCCTGGTCTGCTTCTGCTGACCATTCGCGTTGAATTGTGGAAGTCCAACGTGCACCGCTCTGGCCCTCGTCAGTGGTGGCATGAAATTCCTGCTCCAACTCCAGCTGTTCCTCCTCCTCTTCTTCGTCATAGCTGCTGGGGCCAGCGTTCCCTGAGGCGGATGGCCTGATGTTGGTACCATCACGCTGATCGTTTTCTCCTTCAGATTCCCCCAGTTGCATCATGACAGCTGTTTCCTTGATTTTCAACATTGACCTCTTCAGTAAACACAGCAGTGGTATGGTAATGCTGACTGAAGAGTTGTCACTGCTCACAAGCAACGTGGATTGCTCAAAATTTTGGAGGACTTGGCAGAGGTCCAACATGTTGGCCCAATCGGATCCACAGAAGCTTGGCAGCTGTCCGGATGCGCCTCGGTACTGCGCCGTCATGTACTGGACCATTGCACTCTTCTGCTCACAAAAGCGTGCTAGCATGTGCAGCGTAGAATTCCAGCGCGTAGGGACATCACACAGCAAGCGATGGTGGGGGAGATTGAAGCGCTCCTGCATCTTGGCGAGTGCCCCCGAAGCAGTACTGGAATTTCTACAATGTTTGGCCACTCGACGCACCTTCAACAGAAGATCGGCCATGCCTGGGTATGTCCTCAGGAACCGCTGAACTACTAGGTTCATCACGTGCGCCAGGCAAGGGATGTGTGTCAGCTTAGCCAACCTTAAAGCGCGAATGAGATTACTCCCATTATCACACACAACCATGCCCGGTTTCAAGTCCAGCGGTGCCAGCCACAAATCCGTCTGTTCCTTTATTCCCTTCCAAATTTCCTCCCCTGTGTGCTGCTTATCCCCAAGGCAGATCAGCTTCAGCAACGCTTGCTGACGCATGCCAACAGCTGTGCTGCACTGCTTCCACGATCCTACTGCTGCTGGGTTAGCGTTTCCGGATGAGGTACAGCTTTGAGATGCGTTGGAGGAGAAGGAGTCAGAGAGGTAGGTGCTGCTGTTGTTATCCAGTGGGAGGGACGGCGGTGCAGCTGTTTGCGGCGTGGGCAACACCCGCACCGTAGCAGGTGAGGAATCGCTGCCAGGCTCCACAAGGTTCACCCAGTGCGCGGTAAGGGAGATGTATCGACCCTGGCCGAACGCACTCGTCCAAGTGTCAGTGGTGAGGTGAACCTTGCAGGCAACGGCATTCTTCAAGCTTCGGGTTATTTTGCTGACCACGTGCTCATGCAACTCAGGCACTGCAGAGCGCGCAAAGTGGTAGCGGCTGGGAACCACGTAACGTGGGATGGCCACTGACATCATGCCCTTGAAGCTGTTTGTCTCCACCACTCGATATGGCAGCATTTCGCAGGCCAGAAGCTTGGCTATGCTGGCTGTTACTGCCACGGCCCGGGGGTCATTTGCTGGCAATTTCCTCTTGCGCTCAAACATCTCCGACACAGACAACTGAACCGTAGCGC
This sequence comes from Hyperolius riggenbachi, assembly GCF_040937935.1. Lineage (NCBI taxonomy): Eukaryota > Metazoa > Chordata > Amphibia > Anura > Hyperoliidae > Hyperolius > Hyperolius riggenbachi. Next base: position 146,094,030 of record NC_090653.1, read on the forward strand.
TGCACACGGAAGGGCTGTTGGTTGTTGTGTTTGATGAACACTGGGAGACCTCAAGAGCACTACTCCGGAAAGTGACAGTGTCAGCGTCGTCTGATGTTTGTGAATGTTGTGAACCACGCAATGGCTGGGCTACTGCTGCTGCTGAGGCGGGTCTGGTGGTGAGTCTGGTGAACCCAAGGGAGGCAGTGTTGCTGGTACCCTGTCCTGCCGCGTTTGCCCACAGAGTGGGATGTTTGGATAGCATGTGGCGGCTCATGCTGGTGGTGGAGAGGTTGTTAATACTTTTCCCCCTGCTCAGGCGAGTCTTGCACACCTTGCAAATCGCCATGGTAACATCCTCAGTGCAGTCTTCAAAGAAAGCCCAGACTTTGGAGCACCTGCCTCCTTGCTGGCGATTTCTGTTTCCTCCTCTTTTGCCTCTCACTCTAACTTCCACGCTTGTGGTGCCTGAAATTGCGCGCCGCCTACCTTGTGGCACAAGGCGAACTCGTGCAGCAGTGGGTTCTTCAACAGACTCATCTGTGCTGCTGCTACGACGGCGATGTTCTCGTTCACAAATAAAATCTGGGTCTCTGTCCACATTGTCCATACCCTCCTCTTCCATCTCCTCAAACTCGTCATATGTCATTGTGGGGGGCCGCCGCCGTGGAGTAGAGCTCCCCAGAACAACCTCTGCGCAGCTCACTCCAACGTCGTCTTCCAGATCTTGTCGGCCGACCTCCTGCAATTGCAACCCCTCCTGCCCAACTTGCTCTGGGATTTGGGTTTCCGAGTCCTCCTCGGACTCGCCTTGTATTTCAGTGCGCGGTGCATTTCCCACAGTTAATGGTTGTGAATCCGGGCACAACATTTCTGGCTGTTCCTCCATTGACCTTTCATAGGTGGAAGTTTGTTGGGCTGGGAATAGCTCCTGCGAATACCCCATTGTGTCCTGAGGTAATTCATAGGACTGGTTATCTGGCAGTTGTGTGCGTGGTGTTGCTGCCGGTTGTGTCAGCTTTGTGCCCACTGGCTCCTTGTAACTGGCTGAGGACTCGGACCTCGTGCGTGATGTGCTGGTGCTGCTTAACCCACTGCTGGACGCTTGAGAGGTCATCCAAGTAATTATCTGGTCCTGTTCTTTTGGATTTGTGAGGGTTGTTGTCCTGGACAACATGGGCGGTATTGAGTGGGTTTTCTTGGGTGCTCCCCTGTGGCCTGTACGTGAACCGTCAGGGGAAACACCTCTTCCCTTGCCCCTTCCTCTTTCACCGGATTTCTTCCTCATTTCACTTATCCTTACAGTACACGCTGACTGGCAGCAGTACAGTGGCAGTACAGAAATGCTATACAGTACCACTATTCCCAGCAGCGACACAGAGCACAATGCTATACAGTGGCGGGTGAGCGGTGTACCACTATTCCCAGCAGCGACACAGAGCACAATGCTATACAGTGGCGGGTGAGCGGTGTACTACTGTTCCCAGGCCCAGCAGACACAGAGTGGAAGTAAACACAATGCTATATAGTCTGGCTGAGCGGTGTACACAGAGTGGCAGTACACACAATGCTATATAGTCTGGCTAAGCCGTGTACACAGAGTGTCAGAAAACACAATGCTATATATAGCGTGGCTGAGCGAGGTGCACAGTGGCAGTACACACAATGCTATATTAGTCAGGCTAAGCCGTGTACACAGAGTGTCAGAAAACACAATGCTATATATAGCGTGGCTGAGCGAGGTGCACAGTGGCAGTACACACAATGCTATATAGTCAGGCTAAGCCGTGTACACAGAGTGTCAGAAAACACAATGCTATATATAGCGTGGCTGAGCGAGGTGCACAGTGGCAGTACACACAATGCTATATAGTCAGGCTAAGCCGTGTACACAGAGTGTCAGAAAACACAATGCTATATATAGCGTGGCTGAGCGAGGTGCACAGTGGCAGTACACACAATGCTTTATAGTCAGGCTGAGCCGTGTACACAGAGTGTCAGTAAACAATGGTATATAGTCTGGCTGAGCGGTGTACACAGAGTGTCAGTAAACAACGGTATATAGTCTGGCTGAGCGGTGTACACAGAGTGGCAGTAAACACAATGCTATATATAGCGTGGCTGAGCGAGGTGCACAGTGGCAGTACACACAATGCTATATAGCCAGGCTAAGCCGTTTACACAGAGTGTCAGAAAACACAATGCTATATATAGCGTGGCTGAGCGAGGTGCACAGTGGCAGTACACACAATGCTTTATAGTCAGGCTGAGCCGTGTACACAGAGTGTCAGTAAACAATGGTATATAGTCTGGCTGAGCGGTGTACACAGAGTGTCAGTAAACAACGGTATATAGTCTGGCTGAGCGGTGTACACAGAGTGGCAGTAAACACAATGCTATATATAGCGTGGCTGAGCGAGGTGCACAGTGGCAGTACACACAATGCTATATAGTCAGGCTAAGCCGTGTACACAGAGTGTCAGAAAACACAATGCTATATATAGCGTGGCTGAGCGAGGTGCACAGTGGCAGTACACACAATGCTTTATAGTCAGGCTGAGCCGTGTACACAGAGTGTCAGTAAACAATGGTATATAGTCTGGCTGAGCGGTGTACACAGAGTGTCAGTAAACAACGGTATATAGTCTGGCTGAGCGGTGTACACAGAGTGGCAGTAAACACAATGCTATATATAGCGTGGCTGAGCGAGGTGCACAGTGGCAGTACACACAATGCTATAGAGCCAGGCTAAGCCGTGTACACAGAGTGTCAGAAAACACAATGCTATATATAGCGTGGCTGAGCGAGGTGCACAGTGGCAGTACACACAATGCTATATTAGTCAGGCTAAGCCGTGTACACAGAGTGTCAGAAAACACAATGCTATATATAGCGTGGCTGAGCGAGGTGCACAGTGGCAGTACACACAATGCTATATATAGCGTGGCTGAGCGAGGTGCACAGTGGCAGTACACACAATGCTATATATAGCATGGCTGAGCGAGGTGCACAGTGGCAGTACACACAATGCTATATTAGTCAGGCTAAGCCGTGTACACAGAGTGTCAGAAAACACAATGCTATATATATAGCGTGGCTGAGCGAGGTGCACAGTGGCAGTACACACAATGCTATATATAGCGTGGCTGAGCGAGGTGCACAGTGGCAGTACACACAATGCTATATATAGCGTGGCTGAGCGAGGTGCACAGTGGCAGTACACACAATGCTATATATAGCGTGGCTGAGCGAGGTGCACAGTGGCAGTACACACAATGCTATATTAGTCAGGCTAAGCCGTGTACACAGAGTGTCAGAAAACACAATGCTATATATATAGCGTGGCTGAGCGAGGTGCACAGTGGCAGTACACACAATGCTATATATAGCGTGGCTGAGCGAGGTGCACAGTGGCAGTACACACAATGCTATATATAGCGTGGCTGAGCGAGGTGCACAGTGGCAGTACACACAATGCTATATTAGTCAGGCTAAGCCGTGTACACAGAGTGTCAGAAAACACAATGCTATATATATAGCGTGGCTGAGCGAGGTACACAGTGGCAGTAAACAATGCTATATATAGTGTGGCTGAGCGAGCGGTGTACTACTGTTCCCAGCAGCGACACACAATGACTGGGGGGGACCCTGGCTAGCGTGGCTGGAGAGCGAACTACCCTGCCTGCCTACCCAAAGCTAAACCCACAGACAAATGGCGGAGATATGACGTGGTTCGGGTATTTATTTACCCGAACCACGTGACCGTTCGGCCAATCAAAGCGCGTTCGGGCCCGAACCACGTGACCCGTTCGGCCAATCACAGCGCTAGCCGAACGTTCGGGGAACATTCGGCCATGCGCTCTTAGTTCGGCCATGTGGCCGAACGGTTTGGCCGAGCACCGTCAGGTGTTCGGCCGAACTCGAACATCACCCGAACAGGGTGATGTTCTGCAGAACCCGAACAGTGGCGAACACTGTTCGCCCAACACTACCCCTGAGACACCCATCAATCACCTCCTGTCACCCCCCTAGCACTCCTATCCATCAGATCAGGCCCAATACAACCTGTCATCTAAAAGGCCACCCTGCTTATGACCGGTTCCACAAAATTCGCCCACTCATAGACCACCTGTCATCAAAATGTGCAGATGCTTATACCCCTGAACAGTCATTTTGAGACATTTGGTTTCCAGACTACTCACGGTTTTGGGCCCGTAAAATGCCAGGGCAGTATAGGAACCCCACAAGTGACCCCATTTTAGAAAAAAGACACCCCAAGGTATTCTGTTAGGTGTATGACGAGTTCATAGATTTTATTTTTTGTCAAAAGTTAGCGGAAATTGATTTTTATTGTTTTTTTTCACAAAATGTCATTTTTCACTAACTTGTGACAAAAAATAAAATCTTCTATGAACTCGCCATACACCTAATGGAATACCTTGGGGTGTCTTCTTTCTAAAATGGGGTCACTTGTGGGGTTCCTATACTGCCCTGGCATTTTAGGGGCCCTAAACCATGAGGAGTAGTCTAGAAAACAAATGCCTCAAAATGACCTGTGAATAGGACGTTGGGCCCCTTAGCGCACCTAGGCTGCAAAAAAGTGTCACATGTGGTATTGCCGTACTCAGGAGAAGTAGTATAATGTGTTTTGAGGTGTATTTTTACACATACCCATGCTGGGTGGGAGAAATATCTCTGTAAATGACAATTGTTGGATTTTTTTTACACACAATTGTCCATTTACAGATATATTTTTCCCACTCAGCATGGGTATGTGTAAAAATACACCCCAAAACCCATTATACTACTTCTCCTGAGAATGGCGATACCACATGTGTGGCACTTTTTTGCACCCTAACTGCGCTAAGGGGCCCAAAGTCCAATGAGTACCTTTAGGATTTCACAGGTCATTTTGCGACATTTGGTTTCAAGACTACTCCTCACGGTTTAGGGCCCCGAAAATGCCAGGGCAGTATAGGAACCCCACTAATTACCCCATTTTAGAAAGAAGACACCCCAAGGTATTCCGTTAGGAGTATAGTGAGTTCATAGAAGATTTTATTTTTTGTCACAAGTTAGCGGAAAATGACACTTTGTGAAAAAAAACATTTAAAATCAATTTCCGCTAACTTGTGACAAAAAATAAAATCTTCTATGAACTCACTATACTCCTAACGGAATACCTTGGGGTGTCTTCTTTCTAAAATGGGTCATTAGTGGGGTTCCTATGCTGCCCTGGCATTTTAGGGGCCCTAAACCGTGAGGAGTAGTCTTGAAACAAAAATGACCTGTGAAATCCTAAAGGTACTCATTGGACTTTGGGCCCCTTAGCGCAGTTAGGGTGCAAAAAGTGCCACACATGTGGTATCGCCGTACTCAGGAGAAGTAGTTTTTGGGGTGTATTTTTACACATACCCATGCTGAGTGGGAGAAATATCTCTGTAAATGGACAATTGTGTGTAAAAAAAAATCAAACGTGTCATTTACAGAGATATTTCTCCCACCCAGCATGGGTATGTGTAAAATACACCCCAAAACACATTATACTACTTCTCTTGAGTACGGCGATACCACATGTGTGGCACTTTTTTGCAGCCTAACTGCGCTAAGGGGCCCAAAGTCCAATGAGCACCTTTAGGCTTTACAGGGGTGCTTGCAAATTAGCACCCCCCAAAATGCAAGGACAGTAAACACACCCACAAATGACCCCATTTTGGAAAGTAGATACTTCAAGGTATTCAGAGAGGAGCATAGTGAGTCCATGGCAGATTTCATTTTTTTTTGTTGTCACAAGTTAGCAGAAATTGAAACTTTTTTTTTGTAACTTGTAACTTGTGACAAAAAATAATATCTTCTATGAACTCACTATGCCTCTCAGTGAATACTTTGGGATGTCTTCTTTCCAAAATGGGGTCATTTGGGGGTATTTATACTATCCTGGAATTTTAGCCCCTCATGAAACATAACAGGTGGTCAGAAAAGTCATAGATGCTACAAAATGGGAAAATTCACTCTTTGCACCATAGTTTATAAACGCTATAACTTTTACCCAAAGCAATAAATATAGGCTGAATGTTTTTTTTTTTATCAAAAACATGTTTGTCCACATTTTTCGTGCTGCATGTATACAGAAATTTTACTTTATTTGAAAAATGTCAGCACAGAAAGTTAAAAAAATCATTTTTTTGCCAAAATTCATGTCTTTTTTGATGAATATAATAAAAAGTAAAAATTGCAGCAGCAATCAAATAGCACCAAAAGAAAGCTTTATTAGTGAGAAGAAAAGGAGCCAAAATTTAGGTGGTAGGTTGTATGAGCGAGCAATAAACCGTGAAAGCTGCAGTGGTCTGAATGGAAAAAAAGGGTCTGGTCCTTAAGGGGGGTAAAGCCCGCGGTCCTCAAGTGGTTAACCATTGTCCATTGAGGATTGACCGTTGTCCATTGATGATTGTCCATTGTCCATTGATGATTGTCCATTGTCCATTGATGATTGTCCATTGTCCATTGATGATTGTCCATTGTCCATTGATGATTGTCCATTGATGAATTTTCATTGATAATAGTCCATTGATGCCTGTCCATTGATGATTGTCCATTGATAATAGTCAATTGATAATGAATAATTGCCAATGGACAATGGATAATCATCTATTGTCAATTGTCCACTGTCTACTGTCCATTAATGATTGTCCATTGTCCTTTGATGATTGTCTATTGTCCATAGATGATTGTCCATTGCCCATTGATTATTGTCCATTGACTATTGTCCATTGTCCATTGATTATTGTCTATTGTTCATTGTAGATTGACGATTGTCCATTGAATATTGTTCATTGATGACTGTCCATTGATTATTGTCCATTGATGATTGTCCATTGTCCATTAATAGTTGTTCATTGATAGTTGTCCATTGATTATTGTCCATTGTCCATTGATGATTGTCCATTGATGATTGTCCATTGTCTATTGATGATTGTCCATTGATAGTTGTCCATTGTCCATTGATGATTTTCCATTGTCCATCGATGAGTGACCATTTGCCATTGATTGATTGTCCATTAATAATTGTCAATTGATGATTGTCCATGGTCCGTTGATGATTGACCATTGTTGATTGTCCATTGTGCATTGATGATTGTCCATTGTTTATTGAATATTGATGATTGTCCATTGTTCATTGATTATTGTCCATTGTCTATTGTATATTAATGATTGTCCATTGATGACTGTCCATTGATGGTTGTTCATTAACCATTGATGATTGTCCATTGTCCATTGACCATAGATAAGTGACCATTGTCCATTGATATTTGTCCATTGATGATTGTCCACTGTCCATTGTCCACCGATGAGTGACTATTGTCCATTGATAACTGTCCATTGTCTATTGAATATTGATTCATTGATTATTTTTCAGTGACAATTGTCCATTGATGATTGTCTATTGTCAATTGATTGTTGTCCATTGATGGTTTTCCATTGTCCATCACTGAGTAACCATTGTCCATTGATAATTGTCTATTGATGATTGTCCATTGTCCATCGAGGGTGACCATTGTCCATTGATGATTGTCCATTAATGATTGACCATTGATGATTGTCCATTGTCCATTGATTATTGACCATTGATGATTGTGCATTGATGATTGTCCATTGATTATAGTCCATTGATGATAATCCATTGTCCATTGTCAAGTATTCATTATCTATTGTCAATTGACCATTGTCTAATTGTCTATTGTCCAGTGTCTATTGTCCATTGATGATTGTCCATTGTCCATTGATGATTGTTCATTGTTCATTGATGAATATTTATTGTCCATTGATGATTATTTATTGTCCATTGATGATCGTCCATTGTCCATTGATGATTGTCCACTGTCCATTGATAATGTTCCATTGTCCATTGATGATTGTCCATTGTCCATTGGTGATTGTCCATTGTCTATTGGAGATTGTCCATTATCCCTTGATAATTTTCCAATGTCCATTGATTATTGTCCATTGTCCATTGATGATTTTTCCATTGTCCATTGATGATTGTCCATTAATGATTATTCATTGTCCATTGATGATTGTCCATTGTCTATTGTATATTGATGATTGTCCATTGTCCATTGATTATTGTCCATTAATGATTGACCATTGTCTATTGATGGTTGTCCATTGATGATTGTCCATTGTCCATTGATGATTTTTTTCCATTGTCCATTGATGATTGTCCATTGATGATTGTCGATTGTCCATTGATGATTGTCCATTGTCTATTGTTTATTGATGATTGTCCATTCATTATTGTCCATTCATGATTGCCCATTGTCCATTGATAAGTGACCTTTGTCCATTAATAACTGTCCATTGATTTTTGTCCATTGACAATTGTCAATTGTCGATTGTCCATTGTCCACTGATGATTGTCCTTTGTCCATTGATGATTGTCCATTGTCTATTGTATAGTGATGATTGTCCATTGTCCATTGATTATTGTCCATTAATGATTGACCATTGTCTATTGATGGTTGTCCATTGATGATTGTCCATTGTCCATTGAATATTGTCTATAGTCCATTGAACATTGTCTATTAAATACTGTCCATTGATTATTGTCCACTGATGATTGTCCATTGATAGCTGTCCATTGATAGTTGTCCATTGATGATTGTCTATTGAATATTGTTCATTGTCCATTGATGATTGTCCATTGTCCATTGATGAGTGACCATTGTCCATTGATAACCGTCTACTGATTATTGTCTATTAATAATTGTCCTTTGATGATTGTCAATTGTTGATTGTCTATTGTCCATCAATGATTGTCCATTGATGATTGTCCATTGCCCATTCATGATTGCTCATTGATGATTATCCATTGTCCATTGATGATTGTCCATTGAAGATTGTCCATTGTCCATTCATGATTGCCCATTGATGATTATCCATTGTCCACTGATGATTATCCATTCTCCATTGATGATTGTCCATTGATTATTTTCATTATTGACTGATCATTGTCCATTCATTATTGTCCATTGATGATTGTCCACTGTCCATTGATGGTTGTCTATTGATGGTTGTCAATTGTCCATTGATGATTTTCCATTGTTCATTCATTATTGTCTATTGTCCATTAATGATTATCTACTGTCCATTAATGAGTGACAATTGTTTATTGATGAGTGACCATTGCCCATTGATGATTGTCCATTGTCTATTTTGTATTGATGTTTGCCCATTGTCCATGGATTATTGTCCATTATTGACTGTCTATTGTCCATTTATTATTGTCCATTGATGATTGGCCATTGTCTATTAATGGTTTCCATTGGTGGTTTTCCATTGTCCATTGATGATTGTCCATTGTCCATTGATGAGTGACCATTGTCCATTGATAATTTTCCATTAATTATTGTCCATTGATAATTGTCCATTGATGATTGTCAATTGTCGATTGTCCATTTATGATTGTCCATTGTCTATTGATGATTGTCCATTGATCATTGTCCATTGATGATTGACCATTGTCCATTGATGATTGTTGATTGTCCGTAGATGATTGTCCATTGATTATTATTGTCCATTGATGATTGTCCATTGTCCATTGATGATTGTCCATTGTCTATTGATGATTGTCCATTGTCCATAGATGATTGTCCATTGTCCATAGATGATTGTCCATTGCCCATAGATGATTTTCCATTGCCCATTGATTATTGTCCATTGACGATTGTCCATTGTCAATTGATTATTGTCCATTGATGATTGTCCATTGTCCATTAATAAATGTTCATCGATAGTTGTCCATTAATTATTGTCCATTGATGATTGTCCATTGATGATAATTCATTATCTATTGTCAGTTTTCCATTGTCTATTGTCCATTAATGATTGTCCATTGTCTATTGATGATTGTCCATTGATGGTTGTCCATTGTCCATTGATGATTGTCTATTGTCCATCGATGAGTGACCATTTTCCATTAATAATTGTCCATTGTCCATCGATGAGTGACCATTGTCCATTGTCCTTTGAAGAGTGTCCTCTATCCACTGATGATTGTCCTTTGTTGATTGTCCATTCATGATTGCCCATTGATGATTATCCATTGTCCATTGATGATTATCCATTCTCCATTGATGATTGTCCATTGATTATTTTTCATTATTGACTGTCCATTGTCCATTCATTATTGTCCATTGATGATTGTCCGTTGTCTATGATGGTTTTCAATTGTCCATTGATGATTTTCCATTGTTCATTGATTATTGTCCATTAATGATTATCTACTGTCCATTAATGAGTAACGATTGTAAATTGATGAGTGACCATTGCCCATTGATGATTGTCCATTGTCTATTTTGTATTGATGTTTGCCCATTGTCCATGGATTATTGTCCATTATTGACTGTCTATTGTCCATTGATTATTGTCCATTGATGATTGACCATTGTCTATTGATGGTTTCCATTGGTGGTTGTCCATTGTCCATTGATGTTTGTCCATTGTCCATTAATAGTTGTTCATTGATAGTTGTCCATTGATTATTGTCCATTGTCCATTGATGATTGTCCATTGTCTATTGATGATTGTCCATTGATGGTTGTCCATTGATAATTGTCCATTGATGATTGATCATTGTCCATTGCCCATTGATGATTGTCCATTGTCCATTGATGATTTTCCATTGTTGATTGTCCATTGTGCATTGATGACTGTCCATTGTTTATTGAATATTGATGATTGTCCATTGTTCATTGATTATTGTCCATTGTCTATTGTATATTAATGATTGTCCATTGTCGGTTGTTCATTAACCATTGATTGTCCATTGTCCATTGACCATCGATGAGTGACCATTGTCCATTGATATTTGTCAATTGATGATTGTCCATTGTTCACCGATGAGTGACTATTGTCCATCCATAATTGTCCATTGTCTATTGAATATTGATGATTGTACATTGATTATTTTCCAGTGATAATTGTCCATTGATGATTGTCCATTGATGATTGTCCATTGTCAATTGATGGTTGTCCATTGATGGTTTTCCATTGTCCATTGTCCATCACTGAGTAACCACTGTCCATTGATAATTGTCCATTGTCCATCGAGAGTGACCATTGTCCATTGATGATTGTCCATTAATGATTGACCATTGATGATTGTCCATTGTCCATTGATTATTGACCATTGATGATTGTGCATTGATGATTGTCCATTGATAATAGTCCATTGATCATTGTCTATTGATGTTTGACCATTGATTATAGTCCATTGATGATAATCCATTGTCCATTGTCAATTATTCATTATCTATTGTCAATTGTCCATTGTCTATTGTCCATTGTCTACTATTGTCCATTGATGATTGTCCATTGTTCATTGATGAATATTTATTGGCCATTGATGATTATTTCTTGTCCATTGATGATCGTCCATTGATGATCGTCCACTGTCCATTGATAATTTTCCATTGTCCATTGATGATTGTCCATTGGTGATTGTCCATTGTCTATTGGAGATTGTCCATTGTCCCTTGATAATTTTCCAATGTCCATTAATTATTGTCCATTATCTATTGTCCATTGTCCATTGATGATTGTCCATTAATGATTATCCATTGTCCATTGATGATTGCCCATTGTCTATTGCATATTGATGATTGTCCAATGTCCATTGATTATTGTCCATTAATGATTGACCATTGTCTATTGATGGTTGGCCATTGATGGTTGTCCATTGTCCATTGATGATTTTTTTCCATTGTCCATTGATGATTGTCCATTAATGATTGTCCATTGTCCATTGATGATTGTCCATTGATGATTGTCCATTGTCTATTGTTTATTGATGATTGTCCATTGTCCATTGATTATTGTCCATTAATGATTGACCATTGTCTATTGATGGTTGTCCATTGAGGATTGCCCAATGGACAAAGGTCACTTATCAATGGACAATCATTGATAAGTGACCTTTGTCCATTGATAACTGTCCATTGATTTTTGTCCATTGACGATTGTCAATTGTAGATTGTATATTGTCTATTAATGATTGTCCATTGATGATTTTCCTTTGTCCATTGATGGTTGTCCATTGTCTATTGTATAGTGATGATTGTCCATTGTCCATTGATTATTGTCCATTAATGATTGACCATTGTCTATTGATGGTTGTCCATTGATGATTGTCCATTGTCCATTGAATATTGTCTATAGTCCATTGAACATTGTCTATTAAATACTGTCCATTGATTATTGTCCACTGATGATTGTCCATTGATAGTTGTCCATTGATGATTGTCTATTGAATATTGTTCATTGTCTATTGATGAATGTCCATTGTCCATTGGTGAGTGACCATTGTCCACTGATAACCGTCCACTGATTGTTGTCTATTAATAATTGTCCTTTGATGATTGTCAATTGTTGATTGTCTATTGTCCATCAATGATTGTCCATTGATGATTGTCCATTGTCCATGCATGATTGCTCATTGATGATTATCCATTGTCCATTGATGATTGTCCATTGTCCATTCATTATTGTCCATTGATGATTGTCCACTGTCCATTGATGGTTGTCTATTGATGTTTGTCAATTGTCCATTGATGATTTTCCATGGTTCATTGATTATTGTCCATTGTCCATTAATGATTGTCTACTGTCCATTAATGAGTGACCATTGTATATTGATGAGTGACCATTGCCCATTGATGATTGTCCATTGTCTATTTTATATTGATGTGTGTCCATTGTCCATGGATTATTGTCCATTTTTGACTGTCTATTGTCCATTGATTATTGTCCATTGATGATTGACCATTGTCTATTGATGGTTTCCATTGGTGGTTTTCCATTGCCCATTGATGATTGTCCATTGTCCATTGATGAGTGACCATTGTCCATTGATAATTTTCTATTAATTATTGTCCATTGATAATTGTCCATTGATGATTGTCAATTGTTGATTGTACATTGATGATTGTCCATTGTCTATTGATGATTGTCCTTTGATAATTGTCCATTGATGATTGTTCATTGTCCATCTATTGATGATGGTCCATTGATTATTATTTATTGTCCATTGATGATTTTCCATTGTCCACTGATGATTGTCCATTGATGATTGTGCATTGATGATTGTCCATTGTCTATTGTATATTGATGATTGTCCATTGATTATTTTCTATTATTGACTCTCCATTGTCCATTTATGATTGCCCATTGATGATTAGCCATTGTTCATGCATTATTGTCCATTTATGATTGTCCATTGTCCTTTGATGGTTTTCAATTGTCCATTGATGATTTTCCATTGTTTATTGATTATTGGCCATTGGCTATTAATGATTGTCCACTGTCCATTGATTAGTGACCATTGTACATTGCTGAGTGACCATTGACCATTGATTGTCCATTGTCTATTTTATTTTGATGATTGTCCATTGATTATTGCCCATTATTGACTGTCCATTGTCCATTGATTATTGTCCATTAATGATTAACCATTGTCTATTGATGGTTGTCCATTGATGGCTGTCCATTGCCCATTGATGAGTATCCATTGTCCATTGATAATTGTCAATTGTCTATTGTCCATTAATGAATGGCCAGTGATGATTGTCCATTGTCTATTGATGATTGTCCATTGACGAATGTCCATTGATGATTGACCATTGTCCATTGATGATTGTCCATTGTCCATTGTCTATTGATGATTGTCCATTGTCTATTGATGATTGTCCATTGTCTATTGATGATTGGCAACTGTCCATTGTTGATTGTCCATTGTCCATTGATGATTGTCTATTGATGATTGTCAATTTTTGATTGTCTATTGTCCATTGATGATTATCCTTTGTTTAATATACATTTTCCATTGTCTATTGATGATTGTCTACTAAGGATAAGAGATGACCCGAACCTTTGATTTTTGGTTCGCCAGCCGGGTTTGCAAACATCCTGTTACTTGTTTGGTGGTATATCCTCCACAGTCAGCATACAATGAGAATTCTGATGTGAAGGAGGTACACACGCTAGCACCAGGAACCAGGATATCCCCAGTTTAGTGGAGGAGAGGACAAACTCCCGTAGAAGAGGTGGCGCTCAGAGCAAGCGTTGATCCGAGCAACCACAACAATACTAAAATACAATGGATACGATAATCCTAGCGTATTACGATTATAGCTATCAATGACGCTACAAATGACTGACTGACATATGTATATATCGGCGATAAACCGATATATGACATAAGCAAAGAACGCTAGCTAGGAACTGGAACAATACAAGAAACAGGACTCGGACAGGACAGAAGGATTCGCCACTTCCACGCAGAAGTGAGCGCAATCCACAATAACAGGAACAGGACTAGGAGGGATTCGCTACCTCTACGCAGAAGTGAGCGCAATCCACACAAGGTAGCAGGAGCAGAACTGAGCTAACTAGCACGGGTGATCACGATACGCGCAACCTACCAAAACGTGCTGGAAGCTAATTGACTGAACACAGGATATAAACAGTCCATGTACGTATATATCAGCGACACTGATGTATAAACGTAACACGAATACAAAGAAAATAATAAACGTGCTAGTATGCATATACAGTGGTGTGAAAAACTATTTGCCCCCTTCCTGATTTCTTATTCTTTTGCATGTTTGTCACACTTAAATGTTTCTGCTAATCAAAAACCGTTAGTCAAAGATAACATAATTGAACACAAAATGCAGTTTTAAATGATGGTTTTTATTATTTAGTGAGAAAAAAAAACTCCAAATCTACATGGCCCTGTGTGAAAAAGTGATTGCCCCCCTTGTTAAAATATAACTTAACTGTGGTTTATCACACCTGAGTTCAATTTCTGTAGTCACCCCCAGGCCTGATTACTGCCAAAATTGTTTCAATCAAGAAATCACTTAAATAGGAGCTATCTGACACAGAGAAGTAGACCAAAAGCACCTCAAAAGCTAGACATCATGCCAAGATCCAAAGAAATTCAGGAACAAATCAGAACAAAGTACTGTAATTGAGATCTATCAGTCTGGTAAAGGTTATAAAGCCATTTTGTAACGATCGGTGAAGCACAGAGAGGATCTGATTACCGGTGATCTACAGTATCACTGGGAATACAGATGTATACCAGATTAGAAGTGATCTGCAGTATCACCGATAATCCGATATACTAGCTAACCTCTGTTCACCTGAGTAGAGTGTAGTGTTTGGTGTGACAGTAACACTTTGAGGACTAGGCCTCAGTGCAGCAAGAAGTACTGCACAGATTCATTCCGCAGACCTGAGCTCTCCAAGACGGGAGGAGTCAGACTGACAGTAAGAAGGATGTCTGAAAGTAACCCTCAGGAGGAAGGGTCGCTAACAGAGCGAGGAACCGCCTCTAAAAGTAAGGTCGGTTCTTGAGGTCGGACAAGCCAGGTCGTACACACACAGACAGATACAGTACAGGATCAGAAGACAAAGGTGAAGTCTAAGTACAGGCAGGGTTCGGCAACGGGGTATCAGATATATCGAGGTACAGAATCAGGAGGCTGAGGCGGAGTCTAGGAACGAGCCGGGGTTCGGCAACAGAGTATCAGAAATATCGAGGTACAAGATCAGAGTTCAGGAGGGTAGTCAAGGCAGGCAAAGGTCATAACAGATAATCACAATCAAACTAGTACTTTAGCTATCAACAGAATCTAGCTAAGTGTAGGATTTGTAGGAGCTGGTCCCGGCACACTTGCGGATCTGACTACGGATCTGGGTGCTCCCACATATGTGATCGCAACGCCAGACAAAGAGCAAGTGAACAGCCAGCAGTATATATACACACAAGGACCTTTCCAGGACCTCCCTAATTGCTGGACCAATGAGAGTTGTGGAAAATGTCAGCTGACCCGCCTGGTCAGCTGATTCACTTCTGGCTGTTATTTAAACTCAGCCTCTGTGTGCGCGCGCGTGTCACTCTGAGCCTTGGTGGACTATCAGTCCCAGCCACACCAGTACTGTCTTGCAATGTATCTTGTGAACCGCTTGCGGGGGCCGCCTCCAATGCGGATTCCGCCGTTCTCAATGCGGATTCCGCCGTTCCCAATGCGGATTCCGCCGCTCTGCCTAAGCGGCATGCGGCGGTTTTTCCGCGTTGTGACGCCCTGCTGGACGCGGAAACAGCCGCCTCACTATGAGAGACGGCGGCTTTTCCATGTTTCCTCACACATTTCTAAAGCTTTGGGACTCCAGCGAACCACAGTGAGAGCCATTATCCACAAATGGCAAAAACATGGAACAGTGATGAACCTTCCCAGGAGTGGCTGGCCGACCAAAATTACCCCGAGAGCACAGAGAAAACTCATCCGAGAGGCCACAAAAGACCCCAGGGCAACATCTAAAGAACTGCAGGCCTCACTTGCCTCAATTAAGGTCATTGTTCATGACTCCACTATAAGAAAGAGACTAGGCAAAAACGGTCTGCATGGCAGATATCCAAGGCGCAAACCACTTTTAAGCAAAAAGAACATTAAGGCTCGTCTCAATTTTGCTAAAAAAAAAATCTCAATGATTGGCAAGACTTTTGGGAAAATACCTTGTGGACCGACGAGACAAAAGTTGAACTTTTTGGAAGGTGCGTGTCCCGTTACATCTGGCGTAGAAGTAACTCAGCATTTCAGCAAAAGAACATCATACCAACCGTAAAATATGGTGGTGGTAGTGTGATGGTCTGGGGTTGTTTTGCTGCTTCAGGACCTGGAAGGCTTGCTGTGATAGATGGAACCATGAATTCTACTGTCTACCCAAAAAATCCTGAAGGAGAATGTCCGGCCGTCTGTTTCTCAACTCAAGCTGAAGAGATCTTGGGTGCTGCAGCAGGACAATGACCCAAAACACACCAGCAAATCCACCTCTGAATGGCTAAAGAAAAACAAAATGAAGACTTTTGAGTGGCCTAGTCAAAGTCCTGACCTGAATCCTATTGAGATGTTGTGGCATGACCTTAAAAAGGCGGTTCATGCTAGAAAACCCTCAAGTAAAGCTGAATTACAACAATTCTGCAAAGATGAGTGTAGTGTTGGGCGAACACCTAGATGTTCGGGTTCGCGAACGTTCGCCGAACATCACCGCGATGTTCGGGTGTTCGCGCCGAACTCCGAACATAATGGAAGTCAATGGGGACCCGAACTTTCGCGCTTTGTAAAGCTTCCTTACATGCTACATACCCCAAATTTGCAGGGTATGTGCACCTTGGGAGTGGGTACAAAAGGAAAAAAAATATTTGAAAAAGAGCTCATAGTTTTTGAGAAAATTGATTGTAAAGTTTCAAAGGAAAAACTGTCTTTTAAATGTGGAAAATGTCATGTTTCTTTGCACAGGTAACATGCTTTTTGTCGCCATGCAGTCATAAATGTAATACAGAGAAGAGGTTCCAGGAAAAGGGACCTGTAACGCTAACCCAGCACCAGCAGCAGCACACGTGATGGAACAGGAGGAGGCGCAGGAGGAGAAGGCCACGCTTTTTGAGACGCAACCCAGGCCTTGCATGAGGACAAAAAGCGTGCGGATATAGCAATGCTTTTTGCCGCCATGCAGTCATAAATGTAATACAGATGAGAGGTTCCATAAACAGGGACCGGCAACGCTAACCCAGCAGCAGCAGACATGATGGAACAGGAGGAGGCGCAGGAGGAGAAGGCCACGCTTTGAGACACAACAACCCAGGCCTTGCAGGAGGATAAGAAGCGTGCGGATAGCATGCTTTTTACCGCCATGCAGTCATAAATGTAATAAAGATGAGAGGTTCCATAAACAGGGACCGGCAACGCTAACCCAGCAGCAGCAGCAGCACACATTATGGAACAGGAGGAGGCGCAGGAGGAGAAGGCCACGCTTTGAGACACAACAACCCAGGCCTTGCATGAGGACAAGAAGCGTGCGGATAGCATGCTTTTTACCGCCATGCAGTCATAAATGTAATAAAGATGAGAGGTTCCATAAACAGGGCCTGGCAACGCTAACCCAGCAGCAGCAGACGTGATGGAACAGGAGGAGGCGCAGGAGGAGAAGGCCACGCTTTGAGACACAACAACCAAGGCCTTGCAGGAGGACAAGAAGCGTGCGGATAGCATGCTTTTTACCGCCATGCAGTCATAAATGTAATAAAGATGAGAGGTTCCATAAACAGGGACCGGCAACGCTAACCCAGCAGCAGCAGACGTGATGGAACAGGAGGAGGCGCAGGAGGAGAAGGCCACGCTTTGAGACACAACAACCCAGGCCTTGCATGAGGACAAGAAGCGTGCGGATAGCATGCTTTTTACTGCCATGCAGTCATAAATGTAGTAAAGATGAGAGGTTGCATAAACAGGGACCGGCAACGCTAACTCATCACAGATGGTTATTGTTCATGTTACTTGGTTGGGGTCCAGGAGTGTTGCATAGTCGTTTCCAATCCAGGAATGATTCATTTTAATTTGAGTCAGACGGTCTGCATTTTCTGTGGAGAGGCGGATACGCCGATCTGTGACGATGCCTCCGGCAGCACTGAAACAGCGTTCCGACATAACGCTGGCTGCCGGGATAGCCAGCACCTCTATTGCGTACATTGCCAGTTCGTGCCAGGTGTCTAGCTTCGATACCCAATAGTTGAAGGGTGCAGATGGATTGTTCAACACAGCTACGCCATCTGACATGTAGTCCTTGACCATCTTCTCCAGGCGATCGGTGTTGGAGGTGGATCTGCACGCTTGCTGTTCTGTGGGCTGCTGCTGCATGGGTGTCAGAAAATTTTCCCACTCCAAGGAAACTGCCGATACCATTCCCTTTTGGGCACTAGCTGCGGCTTGCGTTGTTTGCTGCCCTCCTGGTCGTCCTGGGTTTGCGGAAGTCAGTCTGTCGGCGTACAACTGGCTAGAGGAGGGGGAGGATGTCAATCTCCTCTCTAAAGTCTCCACAAGGGCCTGCTGGTATTCTTCCATTTTGATCTGTCTGACTCTTTCTTCAAGCAGTTTTGGAACATTGTGTTTGTACCGTGGATCCAGAAGTGTATAAACCCAGTAATTGGTGTTGTCCAGAATGCGCACAATGCGTGGGTCGCGTTCAATGCAGTCTAGCATGAATTGAGCCATGTGTGCCAGAGTCCTGCCAGAATCCTCATCATCCTCTTGTGAGCGTTGTGATAGTTGTTGTGATGCATCATAGTCGTCACCTTCTTCCTGGTCTGCTTCTGCTGACCATTCGCGCTGAATTGTGGAAGTCCAACATGCACCGCTCTGGCCCTCGTCAGTGGTGGCATGAAATTCCTGCTCCAACTCCAGCTGTTCCTCCTCCTCTTCTTCGTCATAGCTGCTGGGGCCAGCGTTTCCTGAGGCGGATGGCCTGATGTTGGTACCATCACGCTGATCGTTTTCTCCTTCAGATTCCCCCAGTTGCATCATGACAGCTGTTTCCTTGATTTTCAACATTGACCTCTTCAGTAAACACAGCAGTGGTATGGTAATGCTGACTGAAGAGTTGTCACTGCTCACAAGCAACGTGGACTGCTCAAAATTTTGGAGGACTTGGCAGAGGTCCAACATGTTGGCCCAATCGGATCCACAGAAGCTTGGCAGCTGTCCGGATGCGCCTCGGTACTGTGCCGTCATGTACTGGACCACTGCACTCTTCTGCTCGCAAAAGCGGGCTAGCATGTGCAGCGTAGAATTCCAGCGTGTAGGGACATCACACAGCAAGCGATGGTGGGGGAGATTGAAACGCTCCTGCATCTTGGCGAGTGCCCCCGAAGCAGTACTGGAATTTCTACAATGTTTAGCCACTCGTCGCACCTTCAACAGAAGATCAGCCACGCCTGGGCATGTCCTCAGGAACCGCTGAACTACTAGGTTCATCACGTGTGCCAGGCAAGGGATGTGTGTCAGCTTAGCCAACCTTAAAGCGCAAATGAGATTACTCCCATTATCACACACAACCATGCCAGGTTTCAGGTCCAGCGGTGCCAGCCACAAATACGTCTGTTCCTTTATTCCCCTCCAAATTTCCTCCCCTGTGTGCTGCTTATCCCCAAGGCAGATCAGCTTCAGCAACGCTTGCTGACGCATGCCAACAGCTGTGCTGCACTGCTTCCACGATCCTACTGCTGCTGGTGCTGGGTTAGCGTTTCCGGATGAGGTACAGCTTTGAGATGCGTTGGAGGAGAAGGAGTCAGAGAGGTAGGTGCTGCTGTTGTTATCCAGTGGGAGGGACGGCGGTGCAGCTGTTTGCGGCGTGGGCAACACCCGCGCCGTAGCAGGTGAGGAATCGCTGCCAGGCTCCACAAGGTTCACCCAGTGCGCGGTAAGGGAGATGTATCGACCCTGGCCGAACGCACTCGTCCAGGTGTCAGTGGTGAGGTGAACCTTGCAGGCAACGGCATTCTTCAAGCTTCGGGTTATTTTGCTGACCACGTGCTCATGCAACTCAGGCACTGCAGAGCGTGCAAAGTGGTTGCGGCTGGGAACCACGTAACGTGGGATGGCCACTGACATCATGCCCTTGAAGCTGTTTGTCTCCACCACTCGATATGGCAGCATTTCGCAGGCCAGAAGCTTGGCTATGCTGGCTGTTACTGCCACGGCCCGGGGGTCATTTGCTGGCAATTTCCTCTTGCCATCAAACATCTCCGAGACAGACAACTGAATCGTAGGGCTGCATACTGAAGGGCTGTTGGTTGTTGTGTTTGATGAACACTGGGAGACCTCAAGAGCACTACTCCGGAAAGTGACAGTGTCAGCGTCTGATGTTTGTGAATGTTGTGAACCACGCAATGGCTGGGCTACTGCTGCTGCTGAGGCGGGTCTGGTGGTGAGTCTGGTGACCCCAAGGGAGGCAGTGTTGCTGGTACCCTGTCCTGTCGCGTTTGCCCACAGAGTGGGATGTTTGGATAGCATGTGGCGGCTCATGCTGGTGGTGGAGAGGTTGTTAATACTTTTCCCCCTGCTCAGGCGGGTCTTGCACACCTTGCAAATCGCCATAGTACCATCCTCAGTGCAGTCTTCAAAGAAAGCCCAGACTTTGGAGCACCTGCCTTGCTGGCGATTTCTGTTTGCGCCTCTTTTGCCTCTCACTTGAACTTCCACGCTTGTGGTGCCTGAAATTGCGCGCCGCCTACCTTGTGGCACAAGGCGAACTCGTGCAGCAGTGGGTTCTTCAACAGACTCATCTGTGCTGCTGCTACGACGGCGATGTTCTCGTTCACAAACAAAATCTGGGTCTATGTCCACATTGTCCATACTCTCCTCTTCCATCTCCTCAAACTCGTCATATGTCATTGTGGGGGGCCGCCGCCGTGGAGTAGAGCTCCCCAGAACAACCTCTGCGCAGCTCACTCCAACGTCGTCTTCCAGATCTTGTCGGCCGACCTCCTGCAATTGCAACCCCTCCTGCCAAACTTGCTCTGGGATTTGGGTTTCAAAGTCCTCGGACTCGCCTTGCATTTCAGTGCGCGGTGCATTTCCCACAGTTAATGGTTGTGAATCCGGGCACAACATTTCTGGCTGTTCCTCCATTGACCTTTCAAAGGTGAAAGTTTGTTGGGCTGGGAATAGCTCCTGCGAATACCCCATTGTGTCCTGAGGTAATTCATCGGACTGGTTATCTGGCAGTTGTGTGCGTGGTGTCGCTGCTGGTTGTGTCAGCTTTGTGCCCACTGGCTCCTTGTAACTGGCTGAGGACTCGGACCTCGTGCGTGATGTGCTGGTGCTGCTTAACTCACTGCTGGACGCTTGAGAGGTCATCCAAGTAATTATCTGGTCCTGTTCTTTTGGATTTGTGAGGGTTGTTGTCCTGGACAACATAGGCGGTATTGAGTGGGTTTTCTTGGGTGCTCCCCTGTGGCCTGTACGTGAACCGTCAGGGGAAACACCTCTTCCCTTGCCCCTCCCTCTTTCACCGGATTTCTTCCTCATTTCACTTATCCTTAAAGTACACGCTGACTGGCAGCAGTACAGTGGCAGTACAGAAATGCTATACAGTGGTGAGTGAGCGGTGTACCACTATTCCCAGCAGCGACACAGGGCACAATGCTATACAGTGGCGGGTGAGCGGTGTACTACTGTTCCCAGTGAAAGCACTGGTCACTTTTCAGAACCGATTGCCCATCAAGGATGACCTATAAGTAATACTTTGTGAGTTCTGGCCGGCGCCAGCGGTGAGCCTAGCTCAACTACAATGAATACACAGAGGTAGGTTTGCAGTTGAAAACTAGACTGATTTTTGGTCAGCCCGGACTTTATTCTTATACACAATTTCAAAAGGCTGCGCATGCTCAGAAAGAAGAACCTCTGACCTACAAACATTACAGGAAAAATACCGGGGAAAAACATGACATTTCTAGCAGGTGCTATCGGCAGTTTAAGGGTGATACGCTCCACTTCATTCTTAGTTTCATTCGGCCGGTGTGGTTAAAAGTTTCCTGTATGTTCAGAATGGGACAGAATAAGAATATAGGAAAGCAGAAGTGAAACTGAAGTCACTCGCTAGAAATGTTCCCTAACTGTCTTAAGCTCTGAGCTGAAGACATATGTAATGTAATTCAGAGACGTAGAAGAACATGGCAGCTATAACACAAAATGGCTGACAGTGTATATGCTTATAGTGCTTAGGCTTTGCAAACTCTTACAATTCCCTCCTTTTTAGACATTTTCCGAAGGAAATATGGCTACACTGAAGTTGGACCCTCAACATGGATGTCCTGGTAGGGGGGGTCATGATTCTGTGCTCTCACTGGTTCATTACCAGTGGAACTAGCATCATAATAGGTGAGATTACGACCAGGCTCTCAGTGAAAGATAATGTATGTAGGCATGGGCAGGTGAGGATGAAGTACATTTAGCAATACAACACATGATCAATCTAATGGCCAAATATATCAAGAAATAGATCATGAAGATACCAACAATTATAACTAAGATGAAGATGAGAAGCTTTTTGAGCCAATTTGTAAGCCAGGAGAAATTAAAGAAGTTTGCCCAGGAATTATCTACACCTGAATTGTCCTTAAGTTCTATGGACATATCTTCTAGTTTTTTTATAGCTACGGTGATTTTTCCTGCTACACCAGTGTTGTTAGGTATGAATGTGCAGCAAGCTCCTCCCGCTCCTTCCAAAAATTTACATACTCCTCCCTTTTCGGCTAGAATCATATCAAGTGTCATCCGGTTCTGAAAAGTCATAGAAGTGTCAGAACCTAATTGCTCAGCTATACCTTTAAAGCATCTCTAGTATAATTTAAAAACCTCTGCTGGTTATAGTAAATATAATTAATCCAATCTACATTTTTATTAACCGTTAGCCATGGAAATATAATTGACTCAAACCCAGTGGCTACCTGATTCCTAGCCTTAAAGTTATCAGGAACCCCTGTTGGAATACCTAGGACATTAGTATAAACATGAGCGTCCAGGTTTTCCTCAGTTACTTCTCTCTTGCGCCTTCTAGACTTGGAACTAGTCAGGGTGAGATCATTATTCATTTTCTCACCTAAAATATGTATGGGCATAAGTAATTTTGCTAGAGCACATTCTCCTGTCCAGAACCCCTCTAGCATAGGTCTAATCTTCCTATCCCCACAAATCCACCACACATCCCCTATTGCTGATGATTGATTTTGAACCTTACTCATTGGGAAATTGAAAAATTCCCCAAAGCTCTCCCTTTCCCTTTGTAATTAGCATAGCAAGTATAATTTCCTGGATATATAGTTATTGGGCTGTCTAACATGGTGGGTTTAGTCAAAATGGGATATTTGGATTTCCAGCTTTCACACTCTGCACCTGCAGTGGAATTAGTGTAAAGGCTCAGAAAACACTCTTCTACAGTAATCGGTAAATTTAGAGGTACTGTCCCTAGATGTGGACGGGCTTGTCCACAGACATAACAGTTAGTCATATTATGTGAGTATGCAGTGTACTTCATCCATTCTAACCATAAATTAACATCAGAATACCCAGTTTCCATTGCTAGAGCATCTTCAAAACTAGGATTAGCAATGGCAACCATATTCCTGGAAGATGATTCTGTGGGTTTAAGAGGTTTTGCCCGAGGTACAGGCTCTCTCCATCCAGGATCAGTATACATATCTCTCAAGTAGAACGACCCCAATTTTCCATTAGCCCCTCCTGGGATCTTTGATCCGAGGATATACTTTCCTGTATCATAAGCCCCAGGATTCTCAATGGTTAGGACAAGACCATGACTGTTTCCTTTACCCCCCAAGGCACATCTAGGCTTAAACACAGTCATCCGTGTCAAGAGTGACTTCCCAGACTTGTCCTTCCTATTTTGAGCAGACTGAGGCTTATGACCTAAGTCTGGACCAGTAGTCCAGCCCACAGCACCCCAATAATCACAGTTCTGACCCCAATAATCATCAGTTACACAAATGTAGGCATAGCCATGCTTACACATATACTGCTGACTATCAACAGGTTCATCACAGGCCACAATATCACAGTAATCAAATACATAAGCAGCCATAGCGGTATATGAGAAGTTAAACCAAAATGTTGTTATTCCTTGCTGCCGGGACACATACACTCTACCCCGAGATGCATTTGGTGATGGTGACATGTGGCTTGGCAGGGATCGCAGGGATCTTTTATGAATTGCATGTGTGTGGGTACTCATATGTTCAGCTACTTCTATACTATCTTTTCCTTGTATCTTTATATCACCCGGTACATATATGTCTGTGCCTGTGATTGAGAAGTTTCTAGAAAGTAAAAGATATGAGGTGCTTCGGATAGGATTAGGAAGAGGCTTGGTTAGACATAATTTTCTGAATGGCCCTAAATCAAAAGTGGCATAGTAGCAATTTGTCCCAAACCATATAGGCAGGAAAATGAGCAAAGTCATGCTAATTATGAAACAACAGAGAAGGCCAGGATTCGGCATTGTCATCGTCCTGTTCCTTGCTCTCAGGTTGTACTGGAACATTCCGGAGATCTTCAGGCACCGGCTGGCCACTCTTCAAGGACTTATAATTATCTGCTTCACCTCTCTTCAGGGATTGGCTACCCTCTCCTCTCTTCAGGGATTGGCTACCCTCTCCTCTCTTCAGGGATTGGCTACCCTCTTTAGGGATCGGCTCTGCTTCCCTCTGACCGTCAACCTTTGGAACTTTCTTGACTCTGCTGGCGTGGACCCAAGTAGGCGATTCCTCCGTCAGGATTGCAGTCCTGGTGACAGCAACGACCTTGGTGGCCGGACCGAAAGAGAAGTGGTCTTGCTTCTTTCCCTTAGACAGTCTCTGGACAATCACCACATCTCCAGGATAGAAACCGTGCGTCGGAACCTGTGAAGAGAAAGGACATGTACGAGCAACTTTTTCTTCAAACTGATCGAGAGTAGCAATGAGTCTCCTCACATACTCTTCCTGCACTACTCCTAAATCCCCTGATTCTAGGACATATGGTCTTGCACCCCAAGGTGTTGGAAATGGTCGCCCCATTAATACCTCAAAGGGTGAGTAACCTGTAGTCTTATTTGGCTGCATCCTTATTTCAGCTAACACTATGGGAAGTACTTGTTTCCATTTAACAAAGGTTCCCCCTGTAGCCTTTTTGATCTTGTCTTTTATGGTCCTATTCATTCTTTCCACTATGCCTGAACTCTGAGGGTGATAGGGCAAATGAAACTTCCATTCAACTCTAAGTGCATTAACAAGATGTTTTGTAACAGCTGCAATGAACGCTGGCCCATTGTCTGAGTTAATTTGTACTGGTATTCCCCATCTAGGGATAATTTCTCTTAGCAAAATTTTAACAACTATTTGAGCTGTTTCATTTTTAGTTGGAAATACTTCTGGCCATCTGGAAAACATATCCACAATAACCAATGCATACTCCTGTTTCTGACCCTGGCTGGCTTTGGGAATGTGGGTAAAATCAATCTGCAAATGTGAGAATGGCGTTGTAGGATACACTAGGTGTTGATGATGAGCCTTCATGGGATTATGCGGATTATTTCTAAGACATATGAGACACCTCCCAATAAATCTTCTAACATACATGTCTAGATCATAAATGTAAAAATCCTTCTTTATAAGAGCTTTTGTTGACTCAATGGACCTGTGTCCTACACCGTGATACTGAGCAACCAAAAGAGGTGCACTATCTCCAGGAATACATGGTCTCCCCTCTTTGCAAATCAAACCCGTCTTAGGGTCTTGAATTGCATTCTTTGCTTCCCAAATGGAGCGTTCTATTTCTGTAGCCCAACTCTGGAGCTCTTGAAGGAGGTCTTGAGATAATGTAATTTCTGGAGCTAGCATTGGCATTTGGTAGTCAGCCCTGGCCATGTGGGCGGCCTGTTTTGCTGTAGCATCTGCAAAAGCATTTCCCCTAGAAATGTAGTCTTTTCTTCCTGTATGGGCTTTACAATGCAAAACTGCAAGCTTTGTGGGTAGATGAATAGCAGCTAGTAAGTCTGCAACTAAAGTGGAGTGAGAAATCTGTTTCCCATCTGCTGCAATAAACCCTCTCTTCTGCCAAATCACCCCATGGTCCCAAACTACTCCATGGGCGTATCGGCTATCCAAGTAAATATTTACCTCTTTTCCCTTGAAGAGTCGGCATGCTCTAGTGAGCGCAATCAATTCTGCAGCCTGGGCTGATCTGAACTGGATAGGATTAGCTTCTAACACTATGTCTGGCAATTGAACAACTGCATAACCTGCATGGTAAGTGTTGTCATTTGGCCTTGAACAAGACCCATCTACAAAAACATCTGGAGCTCCTGGAATGGGTGTAGAGGACATATCAGACCTAGGTGATGTGTCTTGATGTATGATGTCAGTACAGTCATGTTCTGGAGCAATTTCATCCTGCTCACCCTTAAGACCTAGGAGGCCATTAAGGATAATGGCTGGACCAAATGTGGGAGCTGAGTATTTGATGTACAACTGTGGATCGGATAGGAGAAGTATCTCATATCCACTGAGTCTTTGAGCAGACATATGTTGAGTATGGACATTTTTTAATAAGCCTTGCACATTATGGGAAGTGTGGAGAGTGGTAGGATGTCCTAAAGTAATTGACGTGGCCATTTCAACTATCATTGCACATGCCGCTAGACTTCTGAGACACGCAGGCATACCCCGTACCTGAACAGGGACCACCTTTGAGAAAAAAGCAACAGGGCGCAACTTGCCTCCGTGCTCCTGAGCTAGGACTCCCGCCATGGTTTTACAGTTGTCCCTGGCGAATAGGTGAAACATTACGCCATAGTTAGGGAGGCCTAAACCAGGACTGGAAATCATTGCATTTTTTAAATGAGTGAAAGCCTGTAACATTTCATCTGACCATTTAATGAATACTGGGCTGTCTTGTTTTGTACATTCTCTGAGGACATTGTCATAAAAAGAGCAATCAGGTATCCATTGGCGACAATACCCGATCATTCCAAGAAAGGTTAGCATGTCTCTCTTGGATTGTGGGCGGACCAGACCCACTATAGCAGCAATTCTCGCATGACTAATGTGCCTCTCCCCCTGTTTAAGGACAAAACCCAGATATTCAACACTTTCTTGACACCATTGTAATTTTTGTTTTGACACTTTGTGACCACACTCATGTAACCATTTTAAGAGACTGATTCCATCAGCCTGGCAGGCCTCCTGAGTAGTACTACAAATACACAAATCATCAACATACTGGAGTAGGACAGATCCATAACCGGGAGCCCAGGGTCTCAGAGTGGCTTGAAGGACAATGGAGTAGACAACAGGTGAGTCTACAAAGCCCTGGGGCATTCTACACCACGTGTACTGGCGATTTTTAAAACTGAAAGCAAAGAGTGGCTGTGTCTCCTTGTCAACTTGGACGCTAAAAAACGCATTTTTTTAAATCGATGACACTGAAAACAGTGGCATGAGGGGCGTGGCTACACAGCAGAGTGAATGGAAGTTTAATCCTGCAGCTCTCTGTGCAAAGCATCTAAAAAGCAACAAAAAGCAGCCTTGGAAGTTCTGATTTTCAGCCTGAAAGCTGTTGGAACATCCCCTGACCAAGATGGAGTGGAGTAAAGCGAACCAGAAGCAGAGGAAAAGTTCCCAAGTTCCAAGAAAGCTGACTGACTTCTATGAA
This sequence comes from Hyperolius riggenbachi, assembly GCF_040937935.1. Lineage (NCBI taxonomy): Eukaryota > Metazoa > Chordata > Amphibia > Anura > Hyperoliidae > Hyperolius > Hyperolius riggenbachi. The sequence continues at coordinate 146,122,115 of NC_090653.1, forward strand.
GAGATCAGCCAAGATGGCCACCGTCATCTTCCCTTACAACAGCATGGGCAGGATGGCCACAGCCAGCAGCAGCATGGATCTCCTTTCAGCAGCCCCTTCCTCACTCCTATACAACAAAGGAATAGATATGCATCGCTGGCTACCTCATTCCACAGGAGCAAATCTAAAGGATTCCAGCATGAAAGTGAGGAGGAAGGAGAGGATGACACAGCAGAAAACAAGAGAGATAGAAGCCCCAGGAAGCCTGCTAAAACTCAGCAGCAGCACCAGGAATACAGTGACACTCAGGTAGGACAGACTGTTATCCCCTGTCCCCCTCCAGCCATGCCACCATTACAGACCCTGCCAGACCCCTTTGCAGACCTCCAAGCCACTGATGAACCCATATCCCAGAACTTCTTTAAAAAGTTTATGATATCTTTCAGTGGGATGATGCAAAATAATGTAATGGAGATGAGAAGCGGGGTAATGGAGATGAGAAGCGGGGTAATGGAGATGAGAGAGGACATGAGGCAATTAGCTGGGCAGATGTCACAGTATATGAATCACACAGACAATAGAGTGTCTGTGCTGGAGAAAAAAGTGGCAGACATTACTACTGCTTATAATGAGATGGTAGATGCTCATCAGAAGGTGCTGGGAGAACTGTCATGGCAGAAGGAAAAGATTATAGACTCTGAGGATCGCAATAGAAGGAACAATGTTAAAATAAGGGGCATTCCAGAGTCTGTGAAAACTGAAGCATTGATGGAGTATGTGAGAGATGTTATAAAGACTGCCTTGCCTGACATTTCAGACACTGATCTTATTGTGGACAGGGCACACAGATTACCAAAGCCCTCTTTCATTGCAGACCACCTGCCAAGAGATGTGATCCTGAGGATTCATTATTACCATATCAAAGAGAGGTTTATGGGAATAACAAGGAAAGGACAAAAGCTTCCTGATCCATATAAACACCTGATCTTGTACAGTGATTTGTCACAAGCAACTCTGAAAGCAAGGAAGGCCTTCTCAGACATCTCATATACACTAAGGAATAAAGGCATACCATATGCATGGGGATTTCCCACTAAAATGAGAATAATGAACTATGGAACCACCTTTGTAATTAAAGATTCAGAAGAAGGCTATGAACTGCTGAAGAAATGGGGAATTCAAATTGTGAAAGCAAAAGACAATAGATCCGACCGCTTTAAAGGGCAGCCCAGACAATTCCCTATGGACACTTCTCAACCACCATCAGAAGAAAATAAAGCATCAGAGGCTTCCAGAGGTGATGAAGACTAAGTGAAGGATGCTTATCCACAAACTGTTTCCCCCAATTGGACCTTTCCCCTCGCAGAAGGATTTCTGCTAAGGAGGTGAAATGTCTCTAGTCCACTGGATGGACTTGAACAATTTGTGTTCAATGTTATTTTTCAGTTTCTTTTATTCTTTTTTCATTTTTTTGTACTATAGAGGTATGCTGACAGTTTGTCAGTACAACACTCATCCTTTTTTTTTTATTATTATTTTTGAACTTTCAGTTCAAAGGATCATTACTTGGTTCTTTAGTGACTTTAATAGTAATACCGCCTACTTTGAAGCGATTTTGATGTATGTACTGTATATAACATTCTCAAATTTGTTTTCTAGGAAAAATGATAAAAAATGGTCCAAGTATATTTCTCTCAACAGAGTTTCAGTGGAAGAGTCCAGGTCAGGTGACTATATAAATATTGATGTATTGATGATGTTTTTAGACATATTGAGGATGTTTAGCATATATGAAAAAAACAATGTCTCAGGAATTTAATATTTTATCCCTAAATGTGAGGGGTTTAAACTCCAATAGAAAAAGGTTTTTGTTAAATAAACTAATTAAAGAAGAAGGGACAGATGTAATATGCATCCAAGAATCTCACTTGGATGAAAAAGGGGCATCTAAATTAAAAATATTACAATTCTCTAAAATATACCACTCCGTGCTACAGACCAAGAAAAAGCGTGGAGTGTTAATTGCATTTAAAGATTCCCTGGGTTTTGAACTTACAGAGGTTTATAATAGTCCTGATGGAAGACTGGTAGTAGTGAGAGGGAAAATTAATCTAGAGGAATTTACCTTTGCATGTGTATATTCACCTAATAAACATCAAGCCAATTTTCTCAATAAAAAATTAAAAAAAATAAAAAATTTAACAAAAGGTTCCCTGATTATATCAGGTGACCTAAACGCAGTTACAGACCCAATCATCGATTGTACTGCTGGAAAGAGGAAATCTTCTGCGGTTATTCAGTCCACTTTAGTCAACAATGAGCTGTATGACACATGGAGATGCTTGCACCCTGGGGACAGACAATATTCCTTTCACTCAGCCATATACCATTCTTTTACTAGAATAGACCACATATTAACAGATAATTTTTCACTCCCATTAGTATCAAAAATAGAGATAGGAACTAGAATATGGTCAGACCATGCTCCTATTACAGCTAAAATTAAACTAAAAAGCACCCCCAATAGCTCTAATTTTAATTGGAAAATGAACAAAATAGTCTTAAATTCAGAAACAACCTCCCCAATCATTAAAAATAATCTAGAAGAGTTCTTTTCCCTTAATGATACAGAAGGTATATCTAAAGTTACGTTATGGAATGCACATAAGGCCTATATTAGAGGCGTTTTTATGAAGCAAAGTGCAATTTTAAAAAGGAAGTTCAGAGAAAAAACAGATAAATTACTTAAGGAAATACAAAATTTAGAAAAATCTATTTTTATTCAGAACAAAAAAGAATTAGTGCCCAAACTAGAAGCTATCAGACAAGAATTAGCAGAGAACTTATACTCACAGTATGATAAATGGCAAACTATTTTAAAAGAAAATTGGTACTCAGACAAAAATAAAGCAGGGAAGGCCATGGCACAGAAAATTAAAGGTAGAAGAGTTAGACAAAGAATAATAAAAATTACCCACCCCGATACAAAAATCAATGTCCACCACCCCCAAGATATTGTTAATGCCTTAGCAGTATACTATGAAAAATTATATAATTTAAATTCAGATCCCCAGACCTACTCTCCATCCCAATTAGAGATAGATCAGTATTTAAATAAAATTAACCTACCCATTTTATCAGAATTCGAGCAAAAACAATTAAATATCCCTTTCCACTTAAAAGAAGTGGAATTAGCTATCAGAATGCTGAAACAGGATAAGGCACCAGGAGTTGATGGATTTATCAATGCCTATTATAAAAAACACTCAAGTATTCTATCAAAACATTTGGTAAATATGTTCAATGAGGCAGCAACTCTTGGTGTCTTTCCTAAAGAAAACTTGACAGCAATAATAACCACTATCCCCAAAGAAGGAAAGGACCCATCTGACCCAGGGAGCTACAGGCCCATCTCCTTGTTGAATACAGATCTCAAACTCTATGCAAGAGTATTAGCAAACAGACTTGCTCCCCTTATACCGCAATTAGTTTCTCCAGATCAAGTAGGTTTTGTGCAGGGAAGAGGAACATGTGATGGAGCAAGGAAAGTTATGGCACTTCTGCATCAGGTTGGTCTCTGTCGGACGCCTACTCTCTTCATCTCTTTGGATGCGGAGAAGGCGTTCGACAGAGTCAGCTGGACATACATGTCTTCTGTACTACAGAGATTTGGGTGTGTGGGACACATCCACAGAGCTATTATGTCTCTTTACACACAGCCTTCTGCAAAGGTAATATCATCTAATACCTTTTCATCATCCTTTGATATTCACAATGGCACACGACAGGGATGTCCTCTCTCCCCTTTGATATATGTGTTAACACTTGAGCCCTTGGCACAGAGCATCAGAGACAATAAGAATATCCATGGAATTAAATTACCCTCAGCAGAGGCCAAACTTGGCTTATTTGCTGATGACATTTTATTGTACCTTCAGAGACCTGTAGAAACTTTACCCAACCTTAAAATTGAATTAGATCACTTCTCAAAAATATCCCATTATAAACTGAATGAAAATAAGACAAATATATTGCCATGTAATGTACCAGCTAAGTTATTAGAACAACTTAAACAATCTTGTTCATATACTTGGGAGCCTAAATTTATAAAATACCTAGGCATACATTTAACCCCCACCATCAACCAGTTATACAGAGAAAATTTTGAACCATGGTTAGGTAAACTCAAGATTCAACTAGACAATCTTTCTAAATTTGAATTTTCTTGGTTAGGAAGATCAGCCGCTTTTAAAATGTTAATTTTGCCCCAATTATTATATTTATTTAGAAATATCCCTATAAAGATCCCACAAAAATTCTTTACATCAGCACAAAGAATGATAAATAAGTTTGTTCTTATGAATAAAAAACCAAGGTTCTCAAATAAAATCTTAATTACCCCTTCTTTGAATATGGGACTAGGAGTACCAGATTTGGAAATTTATTACAAATCAGCAATCCTAGAACAATCAAGAGCTATCTGGTGTAATGATAGGAGTAAACAATGGGTAATAATAGAATTGGAACAAATCCCGGATAATGAACCCCTCCCCTATTTGGAAGCCAGACTAAATTGGAAAATTCCCTTAAAAATTCCTAATCCTATCACAGCTAACTTTATTAGAGTATGGAAGGAGATGATCCACTACAGTGAAAAACATCCTTTATCACTACATATAGAAGTCCCATTACTTAATTTAGCAAAGGCCTTGAAAAATTTAGATTTAGAAAATTGGTCACAAAATGGTATAATTAAAGTAGCTGATCTCATGGAAAATGATAAGCTTAAATCCTTTGAAGAACTTACCTCAACATATGACATCCCACAATCTGACAAACCCAAATACTTTAGAATTAAAAAATTCTTAGATAAACACTCCCCTCAAAATATATCCTATTTACCTCAAATAAAAAAACTTTTAGACCCACAAAATAATAAGAAAAAGGGAATTGCCATATTTAATAAAACACTTTTACAACTTAAAGATGAAGGCCAAAGATGGCAACTGAATAAATGGCAGGATCTATTAAACATAGATCTTGATCAGGAAGAGTGGGAGAGGGCCTACAGGTCTCTTAAAAAATCAACTAAATGTGTCCTGCATTATGAAAACTTTTTGAAGCTTCTGTGGCAGTGGTATTATACTCCAGAAAAAATTTCTAAGTTTGATGGCAATACTTCCCCCCTTTGCTGGAGAAATTGCAATGAAACTGGATCTTTAATTCACATTTTCTGGTCATGTCCAAAGATCACTAATCTCTGGGGAGAGATAGAGACATTTCTTAAACAATTGCCTATGTTTCTGAGCACAATTTCACCTGAAATGGTATTACTCCATGTTAGAACATGGGACCTTCCCCCGAGTGAAAGGTTTATTTTCAACCACATTTGTGTAGTAACTAGAATATTGATTGCCGACAACTGGAAGTCACACTATGTACCAACATTAGAAGAAGTATTAAGGAAAGTGGAATCCAACATGAGAGCTGAAAGATCTTGGGCTATAAAAAACAGTACTATAGGTGCATTTTGGAAAAAAGCTTATCTATGGCCTACTATATATGTTGATTCTAAGATTCAAGAAGTCTAATCTCTTATCTAACCCTCACATGGATAAATGAATAGTGACTATTAATGTTGTTGTACTAGGGCATTGTCTAGAAACTTAGTGTTGTTGTTGCCTGGCTTGGACTCTCCACTGTTACATTACATCACTTGGACCTACAAAGTAATAAGATAAGTATATTACTGTTATTGTACAAGAATACCTCAGTAAGAACTGTGAAAAGTAATTTTCAGCTGTTTAGTATAGTTTAGTTTAGTTTAGTTTAGTTTAGTTTAGAATTAGTTTAATTATATTAGTTAAGTCATAACATTAATATCTGAATAATTAATTGGAATTGGGAAAGCAAGACGTATACCAAAATATCTACATATACTCTATGTAGCCCAACTCGATGTAGTTTAACAGCTAAGTGAGATAGCAGTGATCCTGTGGGGACGGCAAGTATATAGGAATAATACTTAAAGAGGATGCGTCCTCTGGAGTCTCTGTAGGGAGGATTTAAGACCCCCATTCTCCAGAGGTACTGCTCCTACTAAACCTTAATTAACAATACATTTTAGGAATTCGTTAGAATGTAACTAACAGGATCACTGTTTAAAATAACAAAAATGACATTTAGGTTATTTTGGAAAGATAGGTGCTATTAGGCCTACAAAGATAAATAAACAATCCTTTCTTTAAAAATTTATGGTTTAAAATTGATTTAAACATTTTTTTTCTTGAAATTTGCACTATTTGCATATTTACGCGCTATTTACGTGGTTTTTATGCGTTTACTAGGCGTTTTCTGTGCGTTTAGCGATTTTTGCGCGTTATCGCGCGTTTAAGTGGCGTTTGACGCGTTTTTTACGTGCTTACGCGTTATTATGCGTAAAACCTCATTGGGTTGCACTCATGTGTATTTTTGTGCGTATTCTTGCGTGTAGAGATGCACATATTTAACCTTTTAAGAACTAAATAGCAACAAGTATACTAAACTCAGCAATCATCTTAAGAGATACTAGCCATTGATTTATAAGGGAAAGTTATTATACACTGTTTATGTATAACTGAAACTGAATGTATATTTGAAAAATCAACAGTATATTTCTCATTGGACTGCTGTAATGTAAAAAGTAAGTTTATTTTTATATTGTTTTAATATGTCTTGGCATATTGTTAAAATTTTTTGGAAATTCCAATAAAAAATATTGAAAAAGAAAACAGTGGCATCAGCTGGTATGGATGATAGTAGAGATGGCACGTCTGGCACTATGGGCGCTATTGGCACAATTAGAGCATTTACGGCCCGTAAATCCTGAATGAATCTAAAAGATTTGTCATTTTTCCTTATAGGATTTATAGGAGAATTATAGGATTAAACTATTTCCTTTATCACACCCTTTTTAAGGAAAGACTCAAGTAAAGGACGAATACCTTCTTCCTTTTCTGGAGACAATGGGTATTGTTTGATGTAAACTGGTGTACAATCTGGTTTAAGTATAGCCTTGTACGGTGTACATGAAACAAGACCCACATCCGCCTCATCAGAGGACCAGATGTCAGGAGGTACATCCTCCAGTTCTGGGGGAGGTACTTCCATAACCATGTAATAAATTAAATCAGGAGTCTGGATTGGAATGATTGGGGAAGTAACATGGAACTTTCCCCTTGGATCGGTCCCCATTTGTAATTGTAATGGCCCAAAAAGATCTCGACCCAACAGACTAACAGGACAATTTGGTATAAGCCTGAACTGGTGATAAAACAAAGTGTTCTGAGTGTGTGGGTGTTCCACTGTCAGAAAAGGAGTTTTGTAAGATTTGGTAATTATCCCATTGATACCCATGGAGGGCGTAGTAGTTTCTCTCGGCCCCTTATAAAAATCTTCACACAAAGTACTACAAGTAGCACCTGAGTCAACAAGGAAAGGAATATGGTTTCCTTCAACCAATAAGACAATCATTGGTGAATCTTTATAAGAGGACGAGATCATTGTATACGCTGGGACATATTCCTCCGGGCCTCTTCATTGTTGTTGTGTTCCCCAGGGAATGTGAAATTTGGGTGTTTGTACATGACCCTGTTGCGGCTGACCTTGAGTTTGGTGAGCTTGTGACTGATTATATGAATTTTCCTGTGGATAATTCATGTGTTGAGGCGGTTGGAATAGTGGGGTAGACTGGTTCTGGTGTCTTTGGTTATTCCTATAATTAGGAGTGTGTGGACATTCCTTTCTCCAGTGATCTAAACTCCCACAATTAAAGCATCCTTCCCGCTTTTGATTAGGGTAATTATATCTACCCCTGTGTCCACCCTGATTATTCCCCTGATTATTCCTAACTTTCCCATACCCTTTAAACTGACCTTTCCTTCTACCTCCCTGGCCCTGAAACATCTCTTCCTCAACCTGCAAATGTACCTCTTTGACTTTCTTAGATTTTGGAATTTCTAAACATCCAGCGGCGTCTTTCTCCATCAACTTCCTTTGGAACTCATCTTTAGATAAACTAGGCCAATCTGAAATCTGCTGTTTTACTGTAAGTTGAACAGCTTGATCTAAATTAAAAATGTAGGACTGAATCAGAAGAGTTTGGTCTCTCTCATTGATTCCTGACATGCCTGCATCATGTTCCCAGACATCTAAAAACCTTTTCCAAAAATCAACTATTGATTCACCTGTCTTTTGTCTACAGTTCATAGCTGTGGACAAAGAGGACCTGATAGTAAAAACTCTAAGTAATTCTTTCTCCACTTCTGCCCACATCTCTTTAAGGCCGTCATCATTGGAAAGGGGATACCGGTCTGCTCCAGTATCTGGTTCTACTAGTGTACTAATGCTTTGAACATTTTTCCACTCCCAATTTGTGCCTATTCCAATGATGCCGTCCAATATTAACCTAATATCCTCCTGGGTAAAACATCTTCCTTTTGATGCTCTTTTGAGATATTGAAGACACCCAAGAGGTGTCACTGTGGGTTTTGGGCAATGTTTAACAATCTTATTAATATCTTCAACTTCTAGGGGTTTTTTTACTACTAAATTTCCCACAGTAAAAAAAGGCATTTGTTTTTCTACCTCTTCTATATCCTCTACTTCTGATTCTACTTCAGGGTCTGTGTAAAGAACAAGATTTGTATGTATGTCAGGTTGACTATGTGTCCTAATAGGATAGGGACTTCTGTGAAGATCTGGCATTCGTCTACTTGTTGTTTTAGATTTAGGTGTACACCCCCTTTCTGAAAGTGCAATTCTTTGTTCCTCAGGTAAATTTTTCCAAACATTATAGTCTATTTTAATTTTACTTAGTCCCCTAAAATCTAAATCCTTACCCTCATTAACAGCATCTTCCTTTTTATCCTGTGACTGATTCCTTATGGGAGTATCATACACAGGAGGACTGGACTGAAATTTAACACTATTTGTGGTGTTAGGTGGTTGCCGTGTACGGGTAGCTGAGATCAGAAGATCCATATCTGTCTCAGAGGGATTTAAACTCGGATATAACGTAGTTGTTGTATACGTATATTTGGGCGGCATTATAGGTGTTGGAGGTGGAGGTGGTGGAGGAGGTAACGGGGCACTTGGTAAGCGCCCTGAGAAACTAGGAAGGGGTCTAAACACTTCTCCTTTCTAAATTAAGGTCTATATATTTAAAATATACTATCAAAAATCCAGACCCCAAGTCTGAATACTATTCAAACCCTGAGTTGCCTGCATCAACATTCACAACAATTTACATAAGTAATAAAAAGTCTTCAAAACAAAGACATAATTAGTACTTACGTTTGAAGTGAAGTGAAGTGCGAAGAATCCCGGACGAGCCCCCAGCTGAAAGCACTGGTCACTTTTCAGAACCGATTGCCCATCAAGGATGACCTATAAGTAATACTTTGTGAGTTCTGGCCGGCGCCAGCGGTGAGCCTAGCTCAACTACAATGAATACACAGAGGTAGGTTTGCAGTTGAAAACTAGACTGATTTTTGGTCAGCCCGGACTTTATTCTTATACACAATTTCAAAAGGCTGCGCATGCTCAGAAAGAAGAACCTCTGACCTACAAACATTACAGGAAAAATACCGGGGAAAAACATGACATTTCTAGCAGGTGCTATCGGCAGTTTAAGGGTGATACGCTCCACTTCATTCTTAGTTTCATTCGGCCGGTGTGGTTAAAAGTTTCCTGTATGTTCAGAATGGGACAGAATAAGAATATAGGAAAGCAGAAGTGAAACTGAAGTCACTCGCTAGAAATGTTCCCTAACTGTCTTAAGCTCTGAGCTGAAGATATATGTAATGTAATTCAGAGACGTAGAAGAACATGGCAGCTATAACACAAAATGGCTGACAGTGTATATGCTTATAGTGCTTAGGCTTTGCAAACTCTTACACCCAGCAGACACAGAGTGGCAGTAAACACAATGCTATATAGTGTGGCTGAACAAGGTACACAGAGTGGCAGTAAACACAATGCTATATAGTGTGGCTGAGCGAGCGGTGTAGTACTGTTCCCAGCAGACACAGAGTGGCAGTAAACACAATGCTATATAGTGTGGCTGAGCGAGGTACACAGAGTGGCAGTAAACAGAATGCTATATAGTGTGGCTGAGCGAGCGGTGTACTACTATTCCCAGCAGACACAGAGTGGCAGTAAACAGAATGCTATATAGTGTGGCTGAGCGAGGTACACAGAGTGGCAGTAAACAGAATGCTATATAGTGTGGCTGAGCGAGCGGTGTACTACTATTCCCAGCAGACACAGAGTGGCAGTAAACAGAATGCTATATAGTGTGGCTGAGCGAGGTACACAGAGTGGCAGTAAACACAATGCTATATGGTGTGGCTGAGCGAGTGGTGTACTACTATTCCCAGCAGACACAGAGTGGCAGTAAACAGAATGCTATATAGTGTGGCTGAGCGAGGTACACAAAGTGGCAGTAAACACAATGCTATATAGTGTGGCTGAGCGAGCGGTGTACTACTATTCCCAGCAACGACACAATGACTGGGGGGACCCTGGCTAGCGTGGCTGGAGCGCGAACTACCCTGCCTGCCTACCCAAAGCTAAACCCACAGACAAATGGCGGAGATATGACGTGGTTCGGGTATTTATTTACCCGAACCACGTGACAGTTCGGCCAATCAGAGCGCGTTCGGGTCCGAACCACGTGACCCGTTCGCCCAATCACAGCGCTAGCCGAACGTTCAGGGCGATGTTCTGCAGAACCCGAACAGTGGCGAACACTGTTCGCCCAACACTAGATGAGTGGGCCAAAATTCCTCCAGAGCGCTGTAAAAGACTCGTTGCAAGTTATCGTAAACGCTTGATTGCAGTTATTGCTGCTAAGGGTGGCCCAACCAGTTATTAGGTTCAGGGGGCAATTTCTTTTTCACACAGGGCCATGTAGGTTTTGAGTTATTTTTCTCACTAAATAATAAAAACCATCATTTAAAACTGCATTTTGTGTTCAATTATGTTATCTTTGACTAATAGTTAACGGTTTTTGATGAGCAGAAACATTTAAGTGTGACAAACATGCAAAAGAATAAGAAATCAGGAAGGGGGCAAATAGTTTTTCACACCACTGTATATTGGTGATGAACCAGTATATGATGCAAAACCAGCACAGTAACAACTACTGGTAACAAGAGCAGAACTAGGAGGACTCGCTGACCCCTTCACAGGAGTCAGCGCAGTCCACAAGGACTAGGAACGAGGTGGGAGCCGCACAGAGTAACAGACAGAATCTGAGACTATGATAGCCCATGGAGCACTGCAGGAAGCAGTCCTTTATACTGAGGTCATCCAATGGGAGCAGACATGCAGATTCCCACACAGGTGAATGGTAATTAATCACAGGCTGACAGCAGGAAAGGGCAGACCATGATATGCAGCCTGCAAGAAAGGGATTGCCACTACATTGCAGCAAACAATGTTTGTTTTCACAAAAGCATATTAAACTGTCATTAACTTCAGAGCAACTGCAGATGGAATCAGCAACTAGTTTGCGTGCAAACCAAAATATGCAAGCAAATGCATGTGATGACATCAGAACTGCTTGGGTTGCAATACCACTGCAGCCAGCAGTAAACGCTGCAGAAGCAATCGTGACACTTCCGCAAAGGTTCGGTTCTCGCAAACCTTCGCGAACCGCAATAGACTTCAATGGGGAGGCGAACTTTGAAAACTAGAAACACTTATGCTGGCCAGAAAAGTGATGGAAGAGATGTTTCAAGGGGTTTAACACCTGGAGGGGGGCATGGCGGAGTGGGATAGATGGCAAAAGTCTCAGGGATAAATCTGGATTTGATACAAAGCAGCGTTTTAAGGGCAGAAATCACATTGAATGCTAAATTGCAGGCCTAAAGTGCTTTAAAACATCTTGCATGTGTATACATCAATCAGGGAGTGAAATAGAGTACTGCTTCACACTGACACACCAAACTCACTATGTAATGCACCGCAAACAGTTGTTTGTGTTGTGACAGCTGTGCTGGACTGGTGCGCACCATGGCCAGAGTGCAGGCCGTGGCGTTTTTCAAGCCCATATGGCCGGGCTGAGGTAGCTGAATGACAGAACAACCGTGACTAAGTGTCCAGCTGATCAAATTTGGTCTGTCCACAATGAAGTAACAACCTTATTATCGTGGGTGTGCCTCCCCCGAGACACTCATATAGCCGGCGGTCATTGCTTCATTGTGATATGCAAGCCCCTTCACCGCAGCAAGGTAACGATCACGAAGGGGAATTGACAAATGTACATGCCTTTTGTGTTGTTGTTGCAGCTGCAGTGCAGCCAGAAAAATTAGACAGGCATGTACACGCACCAGACAAATTATGCTAGCAGCGGCCTTAAAAATCCGCCTGGTGTCCTGGACCCTGTAGGTGATGGCGGAGAAGGCAGTCAAGCGGCCTGCAGGCAGAGATGCTGTGCGTGGGGACTGACTTGCTAAAGAAAGCGTACGGCCGGGGAGTCAGGATTCGATTCCGGTCAGGAGTTGGAGCCTGAGAAACTGCTACCACCACACATCCAAGGAAGGCAGCAGGCATGGTATGCAAGTCCCAAGGTAGTGACAAAAAATAACAATACAGGAGGACTGTCAAGGCCCCGCTGAATATGAGGTGAATCAATTTTAAATCCTTTAACAAGAATCTGTTATGTAGGGCAAGTCTTCCATCCATTCAAGTGAAAGGTATGCACTGACTGCCAGGTATAATACAATGTGCAGTCACAGATGCAGTGAAAGGTATCCAGTGACTGGTATTACAATACAATGTGCAGCTGTCACACAGGTGCAGTTAACAGGTATGCTCGGAGTGGTATATTACACAGCACACGGTCACACAGGTACTGTGAACAATTATGCAATGACTGGTATTACAAATGTGCACCTATCACACACAGACAGGTACCGGACAGGCACAGTGACACTGTGTGCGCTCACGTAGGTAGGTGGGTGCACTGAAGTGAACAACAGGTATTATTATTTTATTATTATTATTATTTTTTATTTATATAGCACCAACATATTCCGCAGCGCTTTACAAAGCACAATAAGATGAAAAGGGGAACATAGATACAACTAACAAATGTACAGCAGAGTTCCAAGCAGCACAAATATTGTTACAAAGCAGTAAACATTAGGAGGATGACCCTGCCCTTGCGAGCTTACACTCTAATGGGTAGTGGGGGACACACTAGGTTAGGGGGTGGAGGATGGATGAGGCAGTGACCCTTTGCCTCTGCATATACCTACTACTACCTGGTAGTAGGTACAATATGCAGTGATGGGTATTATAATGTGCACCTGGCACAGCAGTAATTATACCACCAAGGGGCCAAAGGCCAGCTGCGACTGACTGACAGGGCTGTATATAATGCAAGTGGGCCACACACACACACACACACACACACAAAAATTAGATCACAAGAACAAGATTAGCTCTCAAAAGAGCTGTTGAGGGGTGCTTTTTTTAGCAATAAGAATCAGCAAGGAGCAATCTGAGAAGCCTACAAGAGCCTAACTAAGCTTTCCCTATAGGTCTCTGCACAGCAGCTCTCCCTTCTCTAATTAATGCAGGACACGAGTGAGTGAAAAGCCTGACGCTGCCTGCCTTTCATAAGGGTGGGAGTTGCTCCAGGAGGGAGTGTAGCCTGATTGGCTACAATGTGCCTGCTGACTGTGATGTAGAGGGTCAAAGTTGACCCTCATGATGCACTATGGGGCCGAAATGTTTGCGGAACCCCGGAAGTTCGCCGGGAACCGTTCGCCAGTGAACCGTTCAGGCCATCTCTACTAGGGATGAGCAGAAATTTTACCAATGCGTAAATACGCATCGTAATTAGCATTTACACATCGTATTCGTAATGCAACATTTTGGGTAAAAAAAGTAATTAATTTTATATGACCCTGTAGGTGATGGCGGAGAAGGCAGTCAAGCGGCCTGCAGGCAGAGATGCTGTGTGGGGAGCAACTTAGTCTTGGGGCAGGCAGTCACACGGCGTGCAGGCAGAGATGCTGTGTGTGGGGACTGACTTGCTAAAGAAAGCGTATGGCCGGGGAGTCAGGGTTCGATTGCGGTCAGGAGTTGGAGCCTGAGAAACGGCTACCACCACACATCCAAGGAAGGCAGCAGACATAGCATGCAAGTCCCAAGGTAGTGACAAAAAATATCAATACAGGAGGACTTTCAAGGCCCTGCTGAATATGAGACGAAATTTTGCCAATGCGTAAATATGCATCATAATTTGCATTTACACATCGTATTCTTAATGCAACATTTTGGGTAAAAAAGTAATTAATTTTATATGACATTGCTAGCTTTCATAATTACGCACGTATTTATGCATAATTTATGCGTAATTCCGTGCCAACTTTGGAAGTGTATAGCAAAGCCCTCATACATGCTATTGCTACCCAAAATTGCTACTTATGTTAAAAAGGATAGTGGGTACAAGTCAAACATTTTTTTGAAAAAGACCTTGTAGTTTTTGAGAAAATCGATTTTTGAAATTACAAAACAAATATGTTTTGTTTTTTTTAAATTTGTGAGTTTAGAAAAAAATTTTTTTTGCATTTTTAAAATCAATTTTCTCAAAAACTACAGTCTTTTTGAATTTTTTTTTTTATTTGTACCCACTATTCTCCTTAACCTCCTTAGCGATATGCCCGACACTGTGTCGGGCATACCGCCGGCTGTCCCCATGAGTTCCCAATAATAAATAAATGTGCCAAATGGCTTTAAATACTTTAGCTAGCACTAGGCTAGACAGTTCTAGTGTGGGCACCCGCCATTTCTCTGCGATCCCTCCCAATCCCCCAGTTTATACATTACCCCCCCCCCCCCCCCCTGGATCCGACGACCGCGCAGCTTCCCGGCACAGCTCCGATCTCTCTATGGGGAGGATCGGGTTTGCGCATGACGTCAGCGACGTCATGACATCATCTGCGATCCTCCCCATAGTAAAGACCGGAGCTGTCTGGGGAGGCTGCGCCAATCACTGGATCCAGGCTGGGTAATGTATAAACGGGGGAGTGGCGGGAATCGCAGAGTGCCGGAGACTTCTTCTAGCTAGCCTAGTGCTAGCTAAAGGGTTTACAGCCAGCGATGCGGCAGGAGTGTGGATGGAGACACACTACAGGAGGGGGGCCGAGGACAGACCCCCTGTGCCCTTGCGGCATACAGGATCCGGCCAGTATTATGGCAGCACGATCGGACAAAACACCGGCATAGTGGAGGAGAACAGGGGTGGCCAATCAGAGAGGAATAGAGGCATGGGAGGGATAGAGGCTTCAGCAAATCAGGCTGAATTAGCTGTGTCTGAGGGGACTAGCTAATGAGGGGAGCAGAGTAAAGCAGAAAAAAGACACTGCAACTTCCTTTGTGTGGCAGATGTATGAAATAAGACCCAGGGGACATTGGGAATGATATTCTGTTGGAAAAGAAAAGTAAGATTGATTTGGAACATTTTAATTGCCTGGTCAGCATCCTTTTGACTTATTTAACTACATAGAAATAGAGAATTGATTTTGGATGTTATGCCTGACAGTTTCTCTTTAACCACTTCGCATCCAGACCTTGTTTTCCCCTTATTGACCAGAGCAGTTTTGACGCTTTAGCGGTGTCCCTGTTTAATCACCAATAACTTAATCTGTACTCGTGCCACATAAATGATCTATATATCTTTTTTTTCAAGACAAACTAAGCTTTCATTGGGGGGTATTTGGTCCCAAGTAAAATGTTCCTCTCTATGCATGTTAATGGGAAAAGGGGGGGGGGGGGGGAATAAAAAAAATCACTATTTCTCAATTTTGACCAATTTCTGTTTAAAAATAAAAAGTGTGATTGACATAAAAACTGTGCCACCAGTTAAAGTCGCCCCAGTATAGATATCCAGATGTGTCCCCAGTATCACCCCCCCCCCAGTATAGCCAGATGTGTCCCCAATAGCCCCCCTGGCATAGCCAGATGTGTCCCGTGTTTGCCATCCCCAGAATAGATTGACAGATGCATCCCCAGGAATAGTGCCCCTCTTTATAGCCAGATGTGTCCCCAGATCAGGATTACCCCCATTATGGCCAGATGTACCCCCAGGATTAGCGCTGCCCCCCATTATAGCCAAACGTGCCCCCAGTATTAAGGTATGCCCCCCCCCCCCAGGTGCCCAGGTGTGCAAAATTTGTAAACCCCCCCTCCCCTTGGTTCCTCAGATGTCCCCCAGTAAACATGTATACCCCCCTTTGCAAATCCCCCTCCCCTCAAGAATCTATAGCCAGTTGCCCCCCCCCCCCCATCAGGCAGCCCCCTCCGTGCAGAGATAGTTAATAAAAATGCACAAGCAGGCAGTCTCACTCACCTTACCTCGGTCCTGTGACTATCCTGAAGCCTGATCCTCCGATCCCCGCTCTGCAGTCAGCCGCATATTGCCGGTTTCCGGCAATATGCGGCTGACTGCAGAGCGGTGATTGGAGGATCAGGCTTCAGGATAGTCGCAGGACCTAGGTAGGTGAGTGTGGCTGCTTGCTTGTGCCTTTTCATTAACTATATGTGCGCCGAGGGGGACAGATGAAGGATCGCTGCAGTTCATTACTGCAGCGATCATTCATGGGAGGAGGGTATACTAATTGGCCAAAAGGGAACATGTTCCCTTCCACCAATTAGTATTTCAGCTGACAGTGCCGGAGGGTGCACTCTAAAGAGCACCCGACCGTGCACAGCAGGGCTGCAGCCAGGTCAGTATATCTACGTCGCTGTGGCTTGGAGGGCGCCACAGCGACGTAGATATACTGTAGTGGTGGGGAAAGTGGTTAAAGAGAACCTGAACTGAAAATAAAAAGTCAAAATAACCATACACAGGTCATACTTACTTCCCGTGTAGTTTACTCCTCAATCTCTATCTCCTCTCCTGTGTCCCATCTGTCCATTGTGCTCAATAAATTTCTCTGTCCTCCATTTTTAAAATGGCCATTACCCCATAACAGTTTCCTGGTCAGCACACTGTTAAACTGTAATATCACCCACTTGAGCCATAGGGAAACATGGACATTACCTTGTACATTCAGTTGTAACTGACAGCTGCTGATATATAACTGACAGCTACTGGTATATTTCAGTTCTGACAAAATATTGTCAGAATTGGAAGAGATCACTGTAAGAAGAAAATGGTGAGCTTCTGAGAGGAACTAACGGTGACGTTAGTATGTAATATTTATTTGCATCTACGTCATGTGATTATTTTAAATATTTTTACTCGCTTCAGGTTCCCTTTAAGGTATGATTTGATGTTTCTAAATTACATATTTAATGTAAACTATTCAGGATTTATTCATTGATGAGCTATATGTTAATAATCTAATTACTGTAATCCTTCACAAACATTACCATGGCATAGATTACATGATTAAAGTATATCAAAGATTTCATGAAAACCTCATCTATATTAAGTGACCACATTTAGCAGCAGTGAATGTGAAACATATTCATTACTCAAATTTTCATTAAAAGTTTTTGAAAATTTCAAATAGAAATTACCCAGATGCATACTGTTTTGTGCATTAAAAAAAATCAACAAAGATAGTTAGAAAGATAGATAGATAGATAGATGGATACTGTGCTTGCAAACATAGACACATACATATATACCATAACAAGCCAATAGTAAAATAATATTTATAAATCTGTATAAGATCAAAATGAACAACATGTTGCAATTTCTCTACTAGAGTTTCTGTGAATTACAGAATGCAATTAAAATAATACTCTGGGGTAAAGAAAATTGGGGCATTGTTATTAACATTTGTCACATTGCACGAAGCCATTAGCACAGAACACCTGTAGCTCACAGTGGTCGATAAACTCCAGAATTAAATCTAAGGCTCTATTATGCTACTTATTCTAGTAGGGGTCTTGCTGTAAATGTGCTTAAAGTAATCCTGAATTGTTCTTAGAAAGGGTTTATTTCTGTTTCAGTTGTTTCATGACATGTTTTACAATACGACCGTATGAAGCAATTGCAATTGCTAAAAAACATTCCTGTATTGCAAATGTGCAGTATAAAACACAATTCCTGAAAATGAAATCTATATAATAGGTAAGAGATTCATTCTCTTTTTTTTATTTTTGCCTTTTATAATGGAAGCCTTTTTACAACACATAAATGGTAAACTTGATTGACTTTAAAATGCAAAAGGAGATTGCATCATCGTACAATGCTTTTGAAGCTTAAAGCGGGATTGTCTCATAAAAAATGAAATTTAAGGAGTTATCACATACCTTAGGAGCACTGGCCCTTTAATTGCCATTTTCAAACAGTTGCATGCTGGGGGGTCTTTTTATCTATAATATATTCCTCCTCCCTTTATTTTCCCCTCCTTCTGACGATATAAGAGATAAGTGCACTTCCTAGTATAGACCTCAGTGGTAGTGTGTGAAGACTCTGGCAGGAGGGTGGGTAATGAGTACACAATTAACAAGGGGAGAAAAAAAATGAGGCGGGAAATGATGTCAGGAGGTCAAAGGTAACAAAGATGGAAACTGTCTAGAATAGGATTCTCTGCTTTTCCTTTGTAAAATCCACAGGAATCATAACGTGGACATTGCAATACATCTGTTATGTAAGTAGAACTAGTATTTATCAACTTATATATGTGTTTTTTTTATTTCTAGGTTAGCATGGGTGTCACTTGTTCTTTAAATATCTGTATTCAGATTTCAATCTGCCATAGACATTAGACAGTGGGTAGATAGAGTAGGCTAGTGGATTAAAATCACACTCTTGGCACTTTAGGTGATGTAGATCAGTATGAATGCTAAGCCTGTAACATGACTCATGCCAGACTGCCAGTACCGTTTACTTTTAGTTATATTGGTTGAATGGTCCTTAGATTAGTTTGAGGGTTGATAAGCTCACTTGTGCACAAATTTGGTTATACAGGTAGTCCCCAGTTAACAAATGAGATAGGGAATGTAGGTTTGTTCTTAATCTAAATCTGTCTATAAATTGAAACAGTGTGCCATCTCTGTCTCCTGTATCTCCTCTATGCCCCCCCCCCCCCTGTGCCTCCAGTGCCCCCCTTTGTGTCATCTCTGTTTCCCAATTCCATCAGTGTCCTCCTCTGTCCCCCCACTGTGTTGCCTTTGCCCCCTCCTGTGTCCTCAGTGCACTGCAGGAAACTGTTAATTTAATGTCTTAAGACAATTTTTTCTTCAAAATTTTTAAAATAGTTTTTTTTCTCAAAAATGACAAGATCTTTTTTTTTTAAAAGAATAACTTGCTCCCAAGAAAATTTCACACTTTCAGGCCATTCATATCAGTGGGTTGTTCATAAATCAGGTGTTCATAAATTGGAGATTACCTGTATACACAAAGTAAAACTCCACTGAAATCCGTGAGATAGCGTCTGGATAAACAAGGCCTTTAATACAATAGGAGTGAGTCTTCTGATAGGAAGAAACCCTCTGATTATAATTCCTTTTTGAGTAAGCAGCAGCCAGTTTGAGATTGTGCTCTTCTCTATAGGCCCACCCCTAGGGTTAGGGGTATTTTGCATGAATTTATCTATTCACATGCGCCAAAGCTACAAGTTAGCCCACTGCTACACTATCCAGGGCCACTCATGTTAGATTCTGTACCTGGCAATGGCACCAAAATCAGATTTTTTTTCTACTTAAATTGGAAAGATCCTTCATGTACATATCTTACTCTAATTTGCTAACTTTATTTAAAGAATCTTAGCACTATATAGATCTAGGAAGTGCTTTTGATCAGGGGTACAACTACAAATCATACGGCCCCCCAGCAAAACTTCAATGGGGCCCCCCAATATTCAAACCCTTTCCCTTGCCTATTTCTGATGACCCTCGCATCCTGGTGATCCATCTTGCAAAGGTCATAATGCAAGTGTGGACATCATAATCTTCACGCCCTCAACACGTTTAGCCACAAAAGCAACCATGGACAGTACACCCCCCCCCCCCACCCCACGAGGTGGTGGTCACGCACGCTCTGGGAGTGTCATGAACTGTGTCCTGCCATTACCTTCCTGCTGGTGGTGGTATTCATTTGGACTGTAGGGATGCTCACCGCGTTCCATGGAATTAATTTTTCCGTGATTCCGGCCGGAATCGCATCGGAACGGAATTGCCATAGCGCTATAGCGGAAATTCCGCAGAACGATGCGTAATTCCAGCGGAATGCAGATTTTGGTAAGCCAATCACAAGGAAAGCCCCTAGAAGAAGCTTAAACTGAGAACAACAGGATTTCTTCTTGAAAATAGAAATTTCTGCACCAATCAGAGGCTTACAAAAACCACCCAAACGGATTTCTGCATGGAAATCGGAATTATTTCAGCACCAATTACAGTCTTAAAACCAATCAATCCTATGTTAGCAACCAGCTCCCTAGCAAGCTCACCTATCCCAACCATTTTGTATAGGTCTCATAGCCTACGCAACACCTTCTGCGGAGTCCAAAACCACCGCAATGGGACCACCGCCAGGTCCCAAAGCTTACGCGACACCTCCTGCAGCGCCAAAACCACCACTATGGAACCACCACCAGGTCCCAAAGCTTACGCAACACCTCCTGCGGAGCCAGAACCACCACCATGGAACCACCGCCAGGTCCCTTGCGCTGGTCCCATGGCGTAAGCGACACCTCCTGTGGTGCCAAAACGACCGCCGTGAGCTAACTTCTGCAGTGACAAGCAGAATAGTTAATTTAGACCCTGCATATTCTGACTTGCAGATGCAATTTGCCTGTGCTGTGCCTTTAAATCCTTTAAATTTGTTGAGAGACACTTATGCAGCCAGTTATAAGTCAGGTGATACGTGGTTTGGTAGTACACCTTCTTCCACGGGCAGTTGAATTGTGTGCTCAGCAAGTAGTTACCAGGCAGTAGTGCACAGTTACCAGGCTGCAGCAAGCAGTTGTGAGAGTTTGAGAGGCTTTTCACTGCCTATCAACTGCCCATGGAAAATAAGCCTTAATATGCAGCCAATTATAAGTCAGGCGATACCTGGTTTAGTAGCACACACCTTCTTTGAATTGTAGGTAGAGAGAAAATGCTATGTCTACAACTGTATATGTACAACATCCAGATGAAATGAGACACTGCGGAGGGATAACTATATGTCAGGGAAACTATGAAAACGTACCATTATAATGCCAATATAATGGTGACTGGCAACCAATATATGAGCCTGTCAGCTTTAAATTGTCCAGAGGAACTGTCATTCTCACTTTCAGCTTCAATCTCAGTGTAAGGAAAATTAGTAAAATGTCAGAATGAGCCACTCCTCACCTTCAAGAGAGAGACAAGATGATCAGTAACGAATAACTAATTGTATCTGGTACAATATACATTTCTTTCACTACACACAGCATTATTTCCCCTCATATGAAGTAGAAACTTTTTCACATTTTAATTGCAAATTCTAGGAAAAGTTAAAGTTGCCATTACTGCTGTTCTTTTTGCAAATGCTGCAGAGACATTTTATTGATCAAATAATTGTAATACTTTGTGAAGCATTAACTCACAAGAGGCAAATTAATGCTGGCCACACATATGTAGGTTTTAATTCAGTCTTTGCAGCTGATCAATTAAAAAGGATTGCAAAATAATCTAAACTGATTGTTTGAATATTTTATAGAGGTAATTAACCTTGCTGATGATGAATTAATCAAGTGCATTTGATTAGCAACACCTAACTGCTAATCGCCCTCTCAGTTCCTATGGAAATAGTAAGAGAAAATCTGTGCAAACATCGGCAAAAGCACCTTGGTGTTGATCTACAATACTGCCTATTGCGTAACATGTGTTATACTAGAAATTCACACATTGTGTACATATTGCGGGTCACACATTGTGTACATATTGCGGGTCACACATTGTGTACATATTGCGGGTCACACATTGTGTACATATTGCGGGTCACACATTGTGTACATATTGCGGGTCACACATTGTGTACATATTGCGGGTCACACATTCTGACATTAATCACATGGTGACATTTTTACTGAAGGCAGGTGATGTTGCTGCTGCTTGCTTTTTTGGTAGTTGGAAACAGCTGTAAACAGCTATTTCCCACAATGCAACAAGGTTCACAGAGAGGAACCTGCCAGGAGTACCATAATCCCCAGAGTTTCTTGTGGGAGGAATTTCAACACAATATCAGCCATACAGAGCCCCCTGATGTAGTGGTGCTCAAATACCCCTTTTCAAAATTCGAGTTAGGTCGAATTCGAATAGTAAATTATTCGAGATCAGTCGAATATTCGAGTCGAATAATTTTTACTATTCGATTCGACCTCGGAATTCGAGCTCACTATTCGAGTCGGTATTCGAGCTCATTATTCGAGCTGACTATTCAAAATGGCCTTAAATAGCTTCCAACACTTGTTTTGAGGGTGAATGATGCAAGAAACCTCTTTTTTTCCAAGTAACAACAGCAAGTGATTATGTGGGGATGTTCCTTTAAAAAAAAAAAGTTGAAAAGAGAAGTTGTGTCCAGAAATTTGTTCAGTACTGTATATACTTCTTCTTCTTCTTCTTTATCTTCTATATCTTCTTCTTCTTCTTCTTCTTCTTCTATATCTTCTTCTTCTATATCTTCTTCTTCTATATCTTCTCCTATATCTTCTTCTTCTTCTTTTATATTGTCTTCTTCTTCTTCTTCTTCTTCATCTTCTTCATCATCATCTTTTTCTTCTTCATCTTCTTTTTCTTCATCTTCTTCATCTTCTTCTTCATCTTCTTCTTCATCTTCTTCATCTTCTTCTTCATCTTCTTCATCTTCTTCATCTTCTTCTTCATCTTCTTCATCTTCTTCATCTTCTTCATCTTCTTCATCTTCAACTTCTTCATCTTCTTCTTCTTCTTCATCATCTTCATCTTCTTCTTCTTCATCTTCTTCTTCTTCATCTTCTTCTTCTTCATCTTCTTCTTCTTCATCTTCTTCATCTTCTTCATCTTCTTCTTCTTCATCTTCTTCTTCTTCATCTTCTTCTTCTTCTTCTTCATCTTCTTCTTCTTCTTCTTCATCATCTTCTTCTTCTTCATCTTCTTCATCTTCTTCATCTTCTTCATCTTCTTCTTCTTCATCATCTTCATCTTCTTCTTCATCTTCTTCTTCTTCTTCATCATCTTCATCTTCTTCTTCTTCATCTTCTTCATCATCTTCATCTTCTTCATCTTCTTCATCTTCTTCTTCTTCTTCATCTTCTTCATCTTCTTCTTCATCTTCTTCTTCTTCATCATCTTCTTCTTCTTCATCTTCTTCATCTTCTTCTTCTTCATCATCTTCATCTTCTTCTTCATCTTCTTCTTCTTCTTCTTCTTCATCTTCTTCTTCTTCATCTTCTTCTTCTTCATCTTCTTCTTCTTCATCTTCTTCATCTTCATCTTCTTCATCTTCATCTTCTTCATCTTCTTCATCTTCTTCTTCTTCATCTTCTTCATCTTCATCTTCTTCACCTTCTTCTTCTTCTTCTTCTTCTTCTTCATCTTCTTCTTCTTCTTCTTCATCTTCTTCATCTTCTTCTATATCGCCTTCTTCTTCACTTATTTCTCTTTTCAAATTTTTTTTTTTTAAAGAAATGCAGCTATTTTTGAGCGTAACAAATAGCTGGTGGCGCACGCATGTTGGAAGCGCCATTGTATGTGCTCCCTGGCAGTGGAAACACACAGACAGCAGGAGGTAAATTCAGCAGCAGGAGGAGGAGGATGAGTGTGTGGCAGCAGGCAGTCAATGAGGCAGGCAGCGTGACATAATAGCCCTGGTACCTAGCGGTGATACCAGGGCTGTAAATAAACACAGCAGGCAGGAGGTCCCAGACAGCGGTCGTGCAGCCCACATTGTGTCCAATACACAACTGGGACAACACAGTTTTCAACCCGGGCACCTCAGAAAAATTAAACCTTTTTTTTTTTTATGGTTTTGTAGTTTTGTTTTTACAACAAATTACACAGACAGATATAGCTATTTTTTGACGTAATAGCTGGTGGCAGAGTGGCAGCAGAAGGTAAATCTGTGTACCCTGGCGTTGGGAAACACAGACAGACAGACAGCAGCAGCAGCAGCAGGAGGAATGGAGGAGTAATGTGAGCAGCTATTGTTTGACGTAATAGCTGGTGGCAGAGTGGCAGCAGAAGGTAAATCTGTGTACCCTGGCGTTGGGAAACACAGACAGACAGCAGCATCAGCAGGAGGAATGGAGGAGTAGTGTGAGTGTGGCAGCAGGCAGGCAGCGTGACATAATAGCCCTGGTACCTAGCGGTGATACCAGGGCTGTAAATAAACACAGCAGGCAGGAGGTCCCAGACAGCGGTCGTGTAGCCCACATTGTGTCCAATACACAACTGGGACAACACAGTTTTCAACCCGGGCACCTCAGAAAAATTAAACCTTTTTTTTTTTTTTTTTATGGTTTTGTAGTTTTGGTTTTACAACCAATTACACAGATATAGCTATTTTTTGACGTAATAGCTGGTGGCAGAGTGGCAGCAGAAGGTAAATCTGTGTACCCTGGCGTTGGGAAACACAGACAGACAGCAGCATCAGCAGGAGGAATGGAGGAGTAGTGTGAGTGTGGCAGCAGGCAGGCAGCGTGACATAATAGCCCTGGTACCTAGCGGTGATACCAGGCCGTAAATGAACACAAAAGGAGGTCCCAGACAGCGGTCGTGCAGCCCACATCGTGTCCAATACACAACTGGGACAACACAGTTTTCAACCCGGGCACCTCAGAAAAATTAAACCTTTTTTTTTTTTTTATGGTTTTTTGGTTTTGTTTGTAAAACAAATTACACAGATATATAGCTATTGTTTGACGTAATAGCTGGTGGCAGAGTGGCAGCAGAAGGTAAATCTGTGTACCCTGGCAGTGGGAAACACAGACAGACAGCAGAAGGGCAGTACGCAGCCCACTGTAGGTGTAAAATGTGTGGCTGCAGGCGACTTAATAGTCAAAGTGAACCAGGCTGGCTTAGTGAGCAGGAGCCAGGAGGTGGTAAAGGGTGGTAAGGCACATTAACGATGGTTCTTAGCCAGTTCATGTCCCCCTCTCGCCGACAACAGGGGCCAGGAACTCGCCTTCCACCCACGCCTGGTTCATCTTGAGAAACGTCAGTCTGTCCACAGACTTGTGAGACAGACGTGAGCGTTTCTCGGTGGACCACACCACCAGCTGCACTGAAGCAGCGCTCGGACAGCACGCTGGAAGGGGGGCAGGACAGCACTTCCAGGGCGTACTGCGCCAGCTCGCTCCAGATCTCCAGGCGCTTGACCCAATACTCCATGGGATCAACAGGGGCATCGCTGTCAAGCCCGCTGTAGGACCCCATGTAGTCAGCCACCATGCGGGTCAGGCGCTGGCTGTGACCGGTGGAGGATGCTGCTGCATGCACCTCCTCTCTAGTCACTGCTGCCGGAGCCTCTACAGTCCTGTAGAGCTCGTGGCTGAGAGACCACAGGTCTGTGGGGCGCTTGCTGCTGGATGCAGGCACCTGCTGCTGCCTCTGTGCTGGCTGCTGGACAGTGGGGGTGGAAGGCTGGGGGAAGGCTTCCTCCAAGCGCTCAACAAGGGCCTGCTACAAGCTCCTTATTTGTTGCGCTGGGTCTCCTCCTGCAGGCGGCAGGAACTGGCTCAACTTCCCCTTGAGGCGTGGGTCCAACATCATGCTGATCCAGATGTCCTCCCTCTGCTTCATCTGGATCACCCTGGGGTCTCTGCGCAGGCACGTCAGCATGTGCGCTGCCATTGGGAAGAGGCGGGCCACGTCTGCTGGCACATCGACGGCAGTGCTGCTGTCCTCATCCTCCTCCTCTGCCTCGTCAGCCTCATCCTCTCTCCACCCCCGCACCAACTCAGCTGCACTGTGCTGATCCCCCTCATCAGCAGCAAGGTCAGGGACCTCCACCAAGTCCTCCTCCTCCTCCCCCTCAGAGGTGGACTGTGCAGCTGCTTGCCGCTCCTGCTGGTCCAAGGCTGCCGCTCCCTGTTCCAGCAAAGCATCGAGGGCCCTGTTCAGCAGAAAAACCAGGGGCACCCACTCGCAGACCATAGCATGGTCCCTGCTCACCATGTTAGTGGCCTGCAGAAAGGGAGCCAGCACTAAGCACACCTGCTGCATGTGCCTCCAGTCATCATCGGGGACGATGGACGGGATGTTGCTGGTCTTGTCCCTTCTCTGAGCGGCGGAAACAGTGGCCAGGGCAAGGTACTGTTTGACAGCGCGCTTCTGTTCAACCAGACGCTCCAACATCGCCAGGGTGGAGTTCCAGCGAGTCGGAACGTCAAGGATCAGCCGATGGCGTGGCAGATCCAGCTCCTTTTGCACGTCTTCCAGGCTCGCACAGGCTGCAGCCGAGCGCCGGAAGTGACGCACAACGTTCCTTGCCGTTTCCAGCAGTTCGCCCATCCCCTGGTAGGTGCGCAAGAACTTCTGCACTACCAGGTTCAGCACGTGGGCAAGACAAGGGATGTGGGTCAGGTTTCCCCTGTCTATTGCGGCAACCAGATTGGCCCCATTGTCGGCCACCACCTCTCCGACTCTGAGGCCTCTGGGGGTCAGCCAAATCCTCTCCTGCTCCTGGAGTTTGGCCAACACATGGGTTGCCGTCAGCTTGGTCTTCCCAAGGCTGACCAAGTGCAGCAGCGCTTGGCAGTGGCGGGCCTTCACGCTGCTGCTGAGGCGGGGGGTTTGGCCAGGTGTGCCGGAGGATGGCAGAGGATCGGAGGAACCTGCTGCAGTTCCCCTGACCCTGCGGGGTGGCACCACCCACTGCGTTGCTGCTGCTGCTGTGCCCGCTGCTGCTCTCCCATCCTCACCCCCTGTCACGAGGTCCTAGTGACGGAGACCGTTGTGCTGAGTGTAGCGACCCTTGCAGCTCGACACCCGGTATTCCTGGAGTTGTGACAGGAGGACCAAGGTATACAAGAGGCAGGAGTGCTCGTTGGAACCGGGGATCAGGTAAGCAGGCTGGAACCACGGCACTCCTCACTGGCTGAGTCTGGTAGTGCAAGGACTCAGAGACCAGTGTAGTAAACAGCAAGGCAGATCCCAGGATAAGCAGAAGTCGGCACCAGAGCGGGTAGTCATACAAGCAGGGTTCGGCAACAGAGCGGGTAGTCAGGCAGGCAGAGATCATCAACAAAGCGGGAAGTCGTACAGGCTGGGTTCAGTAACAGAGTTGGTAATCAGGCAAGCCGAGGTCAGGATCCAAGAATCAGGCAACAGGCAGACACTAAGTCACGACACGGGAACACAACACTAGCTGCAATACTACAGCACTGAGCTGTTGCATTCTCCAGACTAAAATAGGCGTTTTGGCGCGCAACGCACCACGCACAGCGCGCGCATGCGCAAAGACACGCGCGCGATGCACGCAACGCGCAGCGCGCGCATGCGCAAACGCGATCGCGCACGCGCGCATGCGCAACCACACACGCGCGCACGCACACGCGCAGACGCATTGTCAGAACAAACATGCATAACAACCATCCCTGTGCACGCGCGAAACACAACGCCTACGTCAACGCCTTCCGGCGCCAACGCCTGCGCCGCGCAACGCAACGCACACTGGAAGGCACCGACAGGCCACCCCGCCGAGACCCTCCAGGATGACCGCCAGCATCCGTACGTGCCGACCACCTTGCCTGGACAGGTAACTGACCGTGACAATGCCCCCCCCTAAGGGGCAGCCTCCGGATGCCCCCAGGGGCCGGCTTCTCAGGGAACTCCCTGTGGAATCTGTTGATTAATCGAGAGGCATGGATGTCGGCTGCCGATACCCATGAACTTTCTTCTATGCCATAACCCTTCCATTTAATGAGGTACTGGATCTGATTGTACCTCCTCCTGGAGTCCAGGATTGTTTCCACCTCATATTCTTCTTCTCCCTCCACCAGGACTGGTGGTGGAGGAGTCGTTCTTCGGCCCGGGAAGGGATCTTGACCAGTGGGTTTCAGTAATGATACATGGAAGACCGGATGAATCTTCAGACTGTCCGGAAGATCCAATTCGTACGCCACTTGTCCTATCTTCCTTTTGATAGCAAATGGCCCAATTGATTTAGGACCCAGTTTCTTGGACGGACATGCCAATTTTAGATTTACTGTGGATAGCCAGACAGTATCCCCTTCTTTAAGATCAGGGTTACCTCTCCTGTGTAGATCAGTTTTCCTCTTGTAACTCTCCTGAGTCCGGGCCATAGTTTGTTGTAGTATTTGATTGTTATCCTGTAAATTTTTGATCAGGTTATCTGCAGCAGGAACTGAGG
Organism: Hyperolius riggenbachi; assembly: GCF_040937935.1. Lineage (NCBI taxonomy): Eukaryota > Metazoa > Chordata > Amphibia > Anura > Hyperoliidae > Hyperolius > Hyperolius riggenbachi. The sequence continues at coordinate 146,150,427 of NC_090653.1, forward strand.
ATTCCGGAAGAAGATTCGGCAGAAATGATGGATGAAAGCCATAGTTGGCGAAAAACGGGGTTTGTTGCGTACAGGCATGGATCGAGTTGTTGTAAGCGAATTCAGCTAATGGTAATAGCTGAACCCAATTGTCTTGAGAGGACGACAAGAAACATCTCAGGTACTGCTCCAAAGTTTGGTTGGTACGTTCAGTTTGGCCGTTGGACTGGGGATGATAAGCTGACGATAAGTTCAATTTGATATTTAGAGACTCACACAAGGCCTTCCAAAAGCGAGATGTAAACTGTGAGCCCCTGTCCGAGATGATATCGGCTGGGACTCCATGCAACCGTACGATTTCTCTTATAAACGTATTGGCTGTTGTCTGTGCTGAAGGTATGCCCTCCATAGGTAGAAAGTGAGCCATTTTAGACAATCGGTCCACCACTACAAAGATAGTACTACAATCTTCAGATCTTGGGAGCTCCACGATAAAATCCATTGAGATGGATTGCCAAGGTCTAGGTGGAACTGGTAGTGGATTTAATAGACCCCATGGTTTGAATTTTGATCCTTTAAACCGACAGCACGTGGGACAGGAGTTAACATACAACTTACAATCCTGTCTAAAGTTTGGCCACCAGAAGGAGCGATGCACCAGATCCTGGGTCTTGGTTACTCCAAAGTGCCCTGCCAGTCTGTGGTCATGACAAGTTTCAAGCACTACTGAACGAAACTCTTCTGGAACAAATAATTTATCATTCCACCACCACAGTCCCTCTTTTTTCTTCATTGATTCCTTGAACTTTTCCGGTGGTTCGGTTGAACCCTGGCGAAACTGGTCGACTATGGTTGGCTGAATCATCAGAAAATTCTGGTCGGACAAGATTGTATCATGTGTTCCTGCTCCTTCATCCTCAGGAAACATGCGGGACAAGGCATCTGGCTTAATATTCTTTTCTCCTGGTCTATACGTGATGTGAAATATGAATCTTGAAAAGAAGAGTGCCCACCTGGCCTGTCTCGGGTTCAATCTTTTTGCGGTCTTTAGATATTCGAGGTTCCGGTGATCCGTGAAAATGAGTATGGGCTGGGATGCACCTTCCAGAAGGTATCTCCACTCCTCCAATGCTACTTTGATAGCCAGCAGTTCTCTGTCCCCCACATCATAGTTTCTTTCCGCATCCGAGAGCTTCCTTGAGTAGAATGCCACTGGGTGCAGTAATGCTTTTATTCCTTGTCTTTGAGATAGCACTGCCCCTACCGCTGAGTTGGATGCGTCTACTTCCAATACAAATGCCAATGCCGGGTCCGGATGTTTAAGAACAGGAGCAGATGTAAAATGTCGTTTCAATCTATCAAATGCCACCTGAGCCTCCTTACTCCAAGAAAAGTGTGTATTCTGGCGAGTGAGTTGGGTAATGGGAAGAATTATAGCGGAAAAGTTTCTTATGAAGCGTCGATAAAAATTGGCGAAGCCCACAAACCTCTGAACTGCCTTCCTGTTGGTGGGGGCTGGCCAATCCAAAATTGCCTGAACCTTCTGAGGATCCATTACAAACCCCTCATCTGATATAATTAGTCCCAGAAACTGCACTGATCTCTTCTCAAACTCGCATTTTTCAGCCTTGACAAAGAGTTGATGTTGCCTGAGACGAGCAAGTACCTGGCACACCTGATGACGATGGGTTTCCAGAGTTGACGAAAATACCAGGATGTCATCTAGATATACGATTATGAATTGGTCAATAAAGTCTTTCAGCACATCATTGATAAAATATTGGAATGTTGCTGGAGCGTTGCAGAGACCGAACGGCATTACCAGGTACTCGAAGTGTCCAAAACGAGATCTGAATGCGGTTTTCCATTCGTCCCCCGCTCTTATTCTCACCAGGTTGTACGCTCCTCTTAAGTCCAGTTTTGAAAAAATCTTTGCTTCACGGAGTTTTTGAAAAAGTTCTGGCACCAAGGGCAATGGATAACGGTTTTTGATGGTTACTTTATTTAATTCCCGATAGTCGATGCAGGGTCGAAGTGTCTTATCCTTCTTTTGCACGAAGAAAATCCCCGCACCAGCAGGAGAAATGGATGGGCGGATAAAACCTTTCCTCAGGTTCTCTTCAATATACTGTCTGAGAGTTTCTTGTTCAGGGTCAGAAAGCGGAAACATTCGCCCGAACGGAATCTTGGAGCCGGGAACTAGATCAATAGGGCAATCATAGGGACGGTGAGGTGGTAGACAATCGGCTCCTTTTTTGTCGAATACGTCAAGATATTCGTGATACTGAGGAGGAACGGTGTTCCGAAGTGCCTCTGATGTGCAAAGCAGTGGACCAGTGGAAACAGGACTCATGGGTAAACAGCAGCTCCCACAGTAAACGGAATTGAAAGAAACCGCTCCTGTGGACCAATTGATGAGTGGATTGTGTGCTTGAAGCCAAGGTAATCCTAAGATTACCGGAAACATTGGAGAAGTCAGCAGGTCGAATTTGATGAGTTCTTGATGTTTTTCAAAGATCAGGGCCATGGCAGGAATGGTTTCCATGGTAACTGGTCCAGAGCTGACGGCTGATCCATCAGCTAAGTGGATATGGAGGGGTTCTTTGCGGTTTTGTACCGGAATTTGATGATTAGTGGCGAAATGAATGTCCATAAAGCAACTGCAGGCTCCGGAGTCGATGATGGCAGTGGTTCTAATGGTTCTTCCTGGGAACTGGAACGAGATAGGAATGATAAAATGATTAGTGGCTATTGCGGGGCCCCCGGTAGGTGGGTCTCTAGAAATGCGATCCTCACCTGCAGGTCGGACTGGACAAGTTCTGATCAGATGACCAGCGGCTCCACAGTAGAAACACAAATTTCCTTGTCTCCTTCTGTTTCTTTCCTCTGCTGATAATGATGGACGCATGACCCCCAGCTGCATGGGTTCACCTTGATCTCCTACTTCAGCAGGCACTGTGGCGGAGGAGGCCGGAAAAGCAGGGACCCAGGATGCACGGGACGAGCTACCTGCATTTCTTTCCATCTGGCGTTCCCGAAAACGTCTGTCGATCTGGATTGCTAGTTCGATCAACTCCTCAAGGGTGGCGGGTATTCCAACCCGAGCAAGCTCATCTTTCAGGGACTCCGATAATCCAAGGCGGTACTGATGTTTAAGTGCTCCCTCATTCCAATCAGTATCAGCTGACCATCTGCGGAATTCGGACGTATATTCCTCTACGAGTCTTCGGCCCTGGCGAAGATTACGCAGCCCCATCTCAGCTGTTACTTGACGTTGTGGATCATCATATAAAGTAGCCATATGAGTGAACAGGGTCTCCATGGATGCTAGAGCTGGATGTTTCTGCTCCATTAATCTGTGAGCCCAAGCTTGAGGTTCTCCCTGGAGTAGGGCAATAATAAATCCCACCTTTGTTTCTTCAAGAGAAAACGTACGTGGTTGCAAGGCGAAATATATTCGGCAGGCGTGCTGGAAGGCCCGGAACTTGGATCTGTCTCCTGAAAAGCGTTCCGGTGTGGGTACCCGGGGTTCGGGCGCTGCTGCGGAGGCTGCTGCAGGTGCAGGGTTGACGGGTGGAGCTGACTGAGATGCATCGGCAGGGGCAGATGGCAGATTGGAGGCAGGTACAACCGAGGACATAGTGTTGATTCGGCCTTCCAGGCGTTGATGTCCGGCTTGTAGCTCCTTAAGGGCTTCAGTTAAAGCAGACATCTGATTGCAAAGGGTGCTTAACACATTTGCTACCTCAGCGGTCTCCATTGTTGGCTGTAGTATTATGTCACGAGGTCCTAGTGACGGAGACCGTTGTGCTGAGTGTAGCGACCCTTGCAGCTCGACACCCGGTATTCCTGGAGTTGTGACAGGAGGACCAAGGTATACAAGAGGCAGGAGTGCTCGTTGGAACCGGGGATCAGGTAAGCAGGCTGGAACCACGGCACTCCTCACTGGCTGAGTCTGGTAGTGCAAGGACTCAGAGACCAGTGTAGTAAACAGCAAGGCAGATCCCAGGATAAGCAGAAGTCGGCACCAGAGCGGGTAGTCATACAAGCAGGGTTCGGCAACAGAGCGGGTAGTCAGGCAGGCAGAGATCATCAACAAAGCGGGAAGTCGTACAGGCTGGGTTCAGTAACAGAGTTGGTAATCAGGCAAGCCGAGGTCAGGATCCAAGAATCAGGCAACAGGCAGACACTAAGTCACGACACGGGAACACAACACTAGCTGCAATACTACAGCACTGAGCTGTTGCATTCTCCAGACTAAAATAGGCGTTTTGGCGCGCAACGCACCACGCACAGCGCGCGCATGCGCAAAGACACGCGCGCGATGCACGCAACGCGCAGCGCGCGCATGCGCAAACGCGATCGCGCACGCGCGCATGCGCAACCACACACGCGCGCACGCACACGCGCAGACGCATTGTCAGAACAAACATGCATAACAACCATCCCTGTGCACGCGCGAAACACATTGCCTACGTCAACGCCTTCCGGCGCCAACGCCTGCGCCGCGCAACGCAACGCACACTGGAAGGCACCGACAGGCCACCCCGCTGAGACCCTCCAGGATGACCGCCAGCATCCGTACGTGCCGACCACCTTGCCTGGACAGGTAACTGACCGTGACACCCCCTTCCACCAAGCTGACCCAGTGGACAGTGAAGGACAGGTAGCGGCCTGTCCCGAAGCGGCTGCTCCAGGAGTCCATGGTGACGTGGACCCTTTCACCAACCGCGTGCTCCAGCCCTCGCTCCACATTGGCCATCACAAAACGGTGCAGTGCAGGAATGGCCTTGCGGGAGAAAAAGTTTCTGCTGGGGAGCTGCCAGTCTGGGGCTGCGCAAGCAAGCAGCGCACGAATGTCGCTCCCCTCCTGCACGAGCGTGTACGGCAGGAGTTGGGAGCACATGGCCCGTGCCAGCAAACCGTTCAGCTGCCGCACGCGACGGCTGCTGGGAGGCAGAGCCCTAACCACCCCCTGGAAGGAATCGCTCAAAAGGCTCTGGCGTGGCCTTTTGCTGGCACGGGAATCAGCAGACACAGCGGAGGAGGCCACTGAGGACTGGCTGCCAGAACAGGCCTCAGTGTCGGCGGCAGGAGTTGCAGAGGGGGGAGGAGCAGTGCGTTTCCGCACTCCTGCTGGTGCTGCTGGAGGAGCAGGAGGGCGGGTGGCTGCTGTTGCTGCTGCTGCTGAAGGCTGTGCAGTGATGGGTGTGGTGCCACTGCCAGCACCAGATGCCTTCAGCCTCTGGAACTCCTGATGCTGGTGGAAATGTTTCGCAGCAAGGTGGTTGATGAGCGAGCTGGTGCAGAACTTTAAGGGGTCTGCACCTCTGCTCAACTTCCGCTGACAGTGGTTGCAAGTGGCGTACTTGCTGTACACTGTGGGCATGGTGAAAAAGCGCCAGATTGGTGGCAGAAACATCCCCCTACGGCATGGAAGCACTGCTGCCTGTCTCCCTGTGGTGGTTGGGGGTGGGGCTTGGGGGGCTTGGGTGCGGCTGGTGGTGGTACTGGCAGATGCTGCTGCTGCTGCTGCTGAGCCTGAGACACCAGCAGGCTGTGGGACCTGCCTACTGCTGCTGCCAATGCTTGCAATGATGCGCCTCCTTGCAAGGCCCACAAGAGCATCCTCCTCCTCCTCCTCAGAGCTGCTGAGGACGACATCCCCTGGAGGTGGTGGCACCCAGTCTCTGTCTGTCACCGGGTCATCAACATCCTCCCCCTCCTGAAACATGTCCTGCTGGGATGAGGACCCCCCAAACTCCTCTCCTGATGCATGGATGGGCTGCTTGACTGTCGCCACAGTCTTGCTGTCCAATCCCTCATCCCCCAAAGTGCCCATCAGCATCTCCTCCTCAAGATCGCCAACAACAGCAGACAATTTACTCATGATGCCTGGGGTCAAAAGACTGCTGAATGACAGGTCGGCGAGTGACGGTGAACTGGCCTCCTCCCCAGACCCTGCTGGGCGGCTGCTGCGAACAGGGGTGGTGGTGGTGGTGGTGAGGGTGGAGGCCTCAGATGCAGAGCTGATGGCGGGCTGCTCATCCTCCGTCATGAGTTGCACCACAGTGTCTGCATGCTTTTCCTCAATGGGACGTTTCCGACCCGGCTGGAGGAAAATCGGAGCAGGTGCTACACGCTGCTGCTGCTGTGTCTCTGCAGCGTGAGTTGCAGATGCTCCTGCTGGGCGGCGCCCAAGGCGTCCACGGCCAGTGGCTATGGGAGGAATGTTAGCCACTGACGCTGCTGCTGCGGAACTGTGCATGGTGGCGCGCCCGCGCCCGCGGCTTGCCACAATGCTGCTCCCTCTCCTCCTGATTCCCTTGCTGCCCTTCCCCTTGCCCAAACCGCGCTGGCTGCCACTTCCAGACATCTTCGATGTTTTGGGCGTATAGACAAAAGTTTTTTAAAAGGGCGGGTGAAAAGTGGGGTACTTTAATGGAGTGGGTTGGTGGGTGAGGTGACTGAGTGAGTGTCCCTAGTACAGTAAGTAAGTAGTAACAGTCAGGAAGTACAACTAGCAGTTACAATAATCAGTAGTAATCACAAGTAAATTTAGTGTGTGTACACTACAGACAGTGAGTGCACGCACGTGCAAACACGCGCAGGAGCTAGCCTATGAACAGTGACTGAGTGAGTGTCCCTAGTACAGTAAGTAAGTAAGTAGTAACAGTCAGTAAGTACAACTAACTAATTACAATAATCAATCAGTTATCAGAAGGAAATAGAGTGTGTGTAGTGTGTACACAGACAGTGAGTGCACACACGCAGGAGCTAGTAGCCTATGAACAGTGACTGAGTGTCCTAGACTCCTAGTACAGTAAGTAGTAACAGTAAGTACAACTAACTAATTACAATAATCAATCAGTTATCAGAAGGAAATAGAGTGTGTGTAGTGTGTACACAGACAGTGAGTGCACACACGCAGGAGCTAGTAGCCTATGAACAGTGACTGAGTGTCCTAGACTCCTAGTACAGTAAGTAGTAACAGTGAGTACAACTAACTAATTACAATATTCAATTACAATAATTAATCAGTTATCAGAACTTGGAAATAGAGTGTGTGTAGTGTGTGTACACAGACAGTGAGTGCACACACGCAGGAGCAGCTAGTAGCCTATGAACAGTGACAGTGAGTGTCCTAGTACAGTTACAGTATATAACTACAATACTAATACAATCAGTAGTAAAGGACAGCAGAAATACTGGTATAGAATAGAGAGAAATAAACAGAGGACAGGAGGACAGCTGCCCACACAGGCAGGCCCTGAGGCCCAAAGCTGTAAGCCTGCAGCAGCTGGCCTGTCTCTATGTAACACAAAAGCTACTAACTAAAATACAATGTCTAACTAACTAACAACAATATAGGTGTGTATAGGAGGTGTATGTGAGCAAAAACGCTAGGTAAATGACCACAATAAAGCTCTTGCTAAGCCAAAGCACAAAGGAGCAACTCTCTCTCTATGCAAGTCTCAGGCAAGGACGGAGAAACGTAACATGGCGGCTGCTATTTATAGGGTAGGGGCTGGCCAGGGTCCCCCTCTGTGATTGGCTGCCGTCAGAGGGCCTGGGAGCCCTCTGATTGGCTCTAAGGACATCAATCTGGGCTATGACGCTATTCGAGCTCGGTACCGAGCTCGAATAGCGCCGTTTGCTCGAATAGCTCGAATAGTGAATGGGCTATTCGAGTGTACGCGAATAGCCCATTCGAATAGCTACAGCTATTCGGAGCTCGAATACCGAGCTCGAATAGCTGGAAAAGAGCTCGAATATTCGAGCTACTCGAATATTCGAGCTCTGCTGAGCACCACTGCCCTGATGATCCATTTGCGAAAAGGAATAGATGTCTCATGTAAAAGGGGGTATCGGCTACTGATTGATTGGGAGGAAGTTCAATTCTTGGTCACGGTTTCTCTTTAAGGGTCCTTTTCCACAGATGGCTGGACTGTACCCTTAGGCCTTGTGTACACTTAATCAGTTGCTCTCAGTTATAACTGAAAGGACAACTGATTTTCAAAGTAATGCCCATGTTTTCCTGTGGCACAGTTCACTCTTAACGCGTTTTAACTGAAATCTTTTTCACAATGCACTGCTATGGAGAAGTGTAAATGGGGCCTTAGGGCTCATTTTCACGGGCAGTTGATCTGTGTGCTCAGCGAGCAGTTACCAGGCAGGCGTGAGCAGTTACCATGCAGGCGTGAACAGTTACCATGCAGCTGTGAGCAGTTGTGAGAGTTTGAGAGGCTTTTCACTGCCTACCAACTGCTCATGGAAAAGGGCCCTCAGTGAGCAGTTACCAAGCAGCAGCAAGCAGTTACCAGGCAGCAGTAAGCAGTTGTGAGAGTCTTTTCCCTGCCTATTAACTGCGCCTGGAAAAGGGTCCTAAGTAACAATATTAAGTGGCTTCCAGACCTCCCCCCTCTCCTGGACCCTTATCTCCACCATTCCCTCCATAACAAGTGTGCCTTGAAAAGTGTCCCCTATGCCCTGGCAATAAGTGTGGTGCAAGCATATATCTCTACTAGAGATGGGCCGCACTGTTCTGCCGGTGAATTGTTCGCGACAAACAAGGGGTGTTTGCTTCTGCCCCCTTAGGCGAATACATGCAGTGTTCGATTTTCCCCTATACATTATAATGGAGCCAAACTTTGACCCCTCACCCCAGAGTGAGCAGACACATGGCAGCCAATCAGCTATCCGTCCTACCTGGACTGCTCCCCCACCCCATCAGAAATCCGGTTCAGCAGCTATTTTGCAGTCTGTGTTTGGCTTCTGTGCTAGGCAGATGAGGGACAGTGTGTTGCTGACAGGAACAGAGTTAGGTAGACCTCATTGTCCTAAATAGCTCAGCCCTTCTTTGGGCTGATACGTTGTTTTCCTTGCTATTGTATTGCTCTTCTATGGCCAGTGCACAAGTTAGCTGTTGAAGCCAGGTCTGCTAGTCCTGTAGTGCACTAACCATAACCCAATAATCCTTCACACCCCTACTGACATCTAGTATCCACTACTGTCCCCTGTATAAGGCCTCAGGCCTAGTGCACACCAGAGCGGTTCGGCAGCGTTTTCAGATCTGATTGCGGATGTGGAAACGCTAGGGTAATGTATTTCAATGGGGTGGTGCACACCAGAGCGGGAGGCGTTTTGCCTCATTGTAAAGTATAGGAAAAACGCAAACCGCTCTGAAAAATGCTACATCAGAGCGGTTTGCCAGGCGTTTTTGTTACAGAAGCTGTTCAGTAACAGCTTTACTGTAACAATATCTGTAATCTGCTGTACCAAAAACCGCAGCACAAAACGCTAGCAAAACGCTTCAAAATAAGAAGAAGAAACGCAGCTAAAAACGCTAGCGTTTTGCGAATCTGCTTGCGGTTTTTGGTGTGCACCAGGCCTGAGTGCAGAATCAGTGTTTTTTTTGGTCAATTAACGGTCATTGAACTACCTCAGCCTGACCATAGAGGCTGTAAAACCGCAATCGCCAGCACTCCCGTGATTGACACAAGCACAGCTGCCACTACACACCACTACACAAAGATTGCCACCAAGAGGACTAACATTTATGTCCTGGAGGTGTCAACCAGTAAAAACAAAGATATGCTCACCTGACGTAATCACTAAAGGTCTTTGCGGTTGTTTGCGGACTGTGGTGCATTAAACGCAGTGTTTCGTCTGTCATTGTGAAGCGGGCATAACTCTTACACTACCTGATGGACGTGTAGACACGCTGGATGTAGTGTTGGGCGAACAGTGTTCGCCACTGTTCGGGTTCTGCAGAACATCACCCTGTTCGGGTGATGTTCGAGTTCGGCCGAACACCTGACGGTGCTCGGCCAAACCGTTCGGCCACATGGCCGAACTAAGAGCGCATGGCCGAACGTTCCCCGAACGTTCGGCTAGCGCTGTGATTGGCCGAACGGGTCACGTGGTTCGGGCCCGAACGCGCTCTGATTGGCCGAACGATCACGTGGTTCGGGTAAATAAATACCCGAACCACGTCATATCTCCTCCATTTGTCTGTGGGTTTAGCTTTGGGTAGGCAGGCAGGGTAGTTCGCTCTCCAGCCACGCTAGCCAGGGTCCCCCCCAGTCATTGTGTGTCGCTGCTGGGAACAGTAGTACACCGCTCACTCAGCCACACTATATATAGCATTGTTTACTGCCACTGTGTACCTCGCTCAGCCACGCTATATATAGCATTGTGTTTTCTGACACTCTGTGTACACGGCTTAGCCTGGCTATATAGCATTGTGTGTACTGCCACTGTGCACCTCGCTCAGCCACGCTATATATAGCATTGTGTTTTCTGACACTCTGTGTACACGGCTTAGCCTGACTCCTGACTATATAGCATTGTGTGTACTGCCACTGTGTACCTCGCTCAGCCACGCTATATATAGCATTGTGTTTACTGCCACTCTGTGTACACGGCTCAGCCAGACTATATAGCATTGTGTGTACTGCCACTGTGCACCTCGCTCAGCCACGCTATATATAGCATTGTGTTTTCTGACACTGTGTGTACACGGCTTAGCCTGACTATATAGCATTGTGTGTACTGCCACTGTGCACCTCGCTCAGCCACGCTATATATAGCATTGTGTTTACTGCCACTCTGTGTACACCGCTCAGCCAGACTATATACCATTGTTTACTGACACTCTGTGTACACCGCTCAGCCAGACTATATACCATTGTTTACTGACACTCTGTGTACACGGCTCAGCCTGACTATATAGCATTGTGTGTACTGCCACTGTGTACCTCGCTCAGCCACGCTATATATAGCATTGTTTACTGACACTCTGTGTACACGGCTCAGCCAGACTATATAGCATTGTGTGTACTTCCACTCTGTGTACACCGCTCAGCCAGACTATATAGCATTGTGTGTACTGCCACTGTGTACCTCGCTCAGCCACGCTATATATAGCATTGTTTACTGACACTCTGTGTACACGGCTCAGCCAGACTATATAGCATTGTGTGTACTGCCACTCTGTGTACACGGCTCAGCCAGACTATATAGCATTGTGTGTACTGCCACTCTGTGTACACCGCTCAGCCAGACTATATAGCATTGTGTGTACTGCCACTCTGTGTACACGGCTCAGCCAGACTATATAGCATTGTGTGTACTGCCACTCTGTGTACACCGCTCAGCCAGACTATATAGCATTGCGTACTCTGCCAGTCAGTGTGTATATTGCTGGGATCAGTAATACTCCACTCACCGCCAACCACTATATGAGCTCACCATGAGTTCCTCAGAGACCTCCGCTGTGAGCAGCACTCCCAACAACAGCAACAGCCAACGCCCCACGCAAGCTATAACATCCACCCCAGCAGCCAGTGGTCAGCAGCAGCCCTCTCCGGAGGAGAATGTTGTGTCCATCGGTCCGTCGCCAGAACGATTAATGAGGGCTGCCATTGAGGAGATGATGGGGCCTGATGTGGAGGAGGAGGTCGGGCTCAGGCCAGCATCCCAAGTTAATGTTGAGGACGATGAGGGGTCTGTGTCTGGGGATGTTGGGGTGGCAGAGGTGGTGGGTGGGTCAGACTCAGGAGAAGAGTTGTATGATGAGGATGATGATCGGGACCATCTGTATGTGCCTCAGAGTCCCACCCCGGAAAACATGTTGTATCGTGTGTTTAGGTACTAAAATCTGCGTTCCCACTTCCCAGTACTGCCCGCAGTGCCCGGGTCCACGGATCCATATAATTTTTTGGGCAGCACTATCAAACTGTGGTACTATGAGTGAGTTGCCATGGTCCTTCTGTGCTGCCTGTCACACTCACCGTCTGTCTGCAGATGGATTGTTCAACACAGCTACGCCATCTGACATGTAGTCCTGGACCTTGACCATCTTCTCTAGGCGATTGGTGTTGGAGGACGTGGAACTGCCCGATTGCTGTTCTGTGGGCTGCTGCATGGGTGTCAGAAAATGTTCCCACTCCAAGGACACTGCCAATACCATTCCCTTTTGGGCACTAGCAGCAGCTTGTGTTCTTTGCTGCCCTCCTGGTCCTCCTGGGTTTGCTGAAGTCAGTCTGTCGGCGTACAACTGGCTAGAGAAGGAGGAGGATGTCAATCTCCTCTCTAAAGTCTCCATCCTCAAGGGCCTGCTGGAATTGTTCCATTTTTGACCTGTCTGACACTTTCTTCAATCAGTTTTTTAACATTGTGTTTGTATAAACTGGGTATAAACCCAGTAATTGGTGTTGTCCAGATTCCAGAATAATGAATAATAATGAATAGTGAATAATGCGCGGGCCGCGTTCAATGCAGTCTAGCATGAATTGAGCCATGTGTGCCAGAGAGTCCTGCCAGACTCCTCTATCTTCATGTTCTTGTAAGCGTTGTGATTGTTGTGATGCACCATATTCGTCACCAGCATCACTTTCTTCCTCTTCTGCTGTCCTTTCCCGCTAAATTGTGGAAGTCCAACGTGCACCGCTCTGTCCCTCGGCAGTGGGGGCATCCAATTCCTGCTCCAACTCCAGCTGTTCCTCGTCCTGTTCTTTGTCATAGCTGGGACCAGCGTTTCCTGAGGCAGGTTGCCTGATGTTGGTATCATCACGCTGATCGTTTTCATCTTCAGAATCCCCCACTTGCATCATGCCAGCGGTTTCCATCTTCAACATTGATTTCTTCAGTAAACACAGCAGTGGTATTGTAATGCTGACTGTAGAGTTGTCACTGCTCAGTCACGCAACGTGGATTGCTCAAAATTTTGGAGGACTTGGCAGAGATCCAACATGGTGGCCCAATCAGATCCACAGAAGCTTGGTAGCTACTAGCTGCTGGAATGCGCCTCGGCACTGCGCAAAAGCGTGCTAGCATATGCAGCGTAGAATTCCAGCGCGTAGGCAGGGACATCACCCAGCGAGCGATGGTGCGCTAGATTGAAGCGCTCCTGCATCTCTTGGTGAGTCCTTCAGAAGCGGTACTGGACTTTTAACAATGTTTTTTTTTTTTTCCTTCAACAGAAGATCTGCCACGTTGGAGTGAGGAGGACGCCGCCGACCCCGACACCAAGCTGAACCCCGGCGAACTCCAAGCAGAGGATCTTCAGGAACCCTCAAGGCTTTGAGCAAGCTGAGGAGGATCAGCAGTCCAGACGAGACCTCTCCTCATATGCGACTGAGTGCAGTGGAGCTCCCCAGAACAACCTCTCAGTTGTCACTTTGTCACTGGTCACTTTGTCACTTTGTCACTTTGTCATTTTGTCACTTTGTCAGTTGTCACTTTGTCACTGGTCACTTTGTCACTTGTCACTTTGTCATTTTGTCACTTGTCACTTTGTCACTTGTCACTTCTCACTTTGTCACTTGTCACTTTGTCATTTTGTCACTTGTCACTTTGTCAGTTGTCACTTTGTCACTGGTCATTTTGTCACTTGTCACTTTGTCATTTTGTCACTTGTCACTTTGTCACTTGTCACTTCTCACTTTGTCACTTGTCACTTTGTCATTTTGTCACTTGTCACTTTGTCACTTGTCACTTTGTCATTTTGTCACTTTGTCATTTTGTCACTTTGTCACTTTGTCACTGGTCACTTTGTCACTTGGTCACTTGTCCAGATGATCTCGGTACACCTCCTGAGATTCAAATTCCTGCACACATTGCTCTGGGATTTGGGTGTGATGAATGATGCATCTAACTGGCCACCGGAGGCAATTAAGGCCTTCAAAACATTGAAAGCAGCTTTCTGTTCCGCCCCCATTTTGCGTCATGTTGAGTTGTTGACGTCATGTTCATCCTCGGCCTCGCCTTGCATTTCAGTGCGAGGTGCATTTTCCACAGAAAAAGGTTGTGAATCCGGGCACAACATTTGTGGCTGTTCCATTGACCTTTCACAGGTAGAAAATTGTGGGGGTGGGAATAGCTCCTCCGAATAGCCCATTGTGTCCTGAAAACTACTCATTGCATTGCTTTGCGCACACATTTTTTTGTCCTCATGCAAGGCCTGAGTTGCACCTGAAAGCGTGGCCTTCTCCTCCTGCGCCTCCTCCTGTTCCATCACGTCTGCTGCTGCTGGGTTAGCGTTGACGCCCGGTCCCTGTTTATTGAACCTCTTATCTTTATTACATTTATGACTGCATGGCGGTAAAAAGCATGCTATCCGCACGCTTCTTGTCCTCATGCAAAGCCTGGGTTGTTGTGTCTCAAAAAGCATGGCCTTCTCCTCCTGCGCCTGCTCCTGTTCCATCACGTGTGCTGCTGCTGCTGGGTTACCGTTACCGGTCCCTTTTCCTGGAACCTCTTCTCTGTATTACATTTATGACTGCATGGCGACAAAAAGCATGTTACCTGTGCAAAGAAACATGACATTTTCCACATTTAAAAGACAGTTTTTCCTTTGAAACTTTACAATCAATTTTCTCAAAAACTATAAGCTCTTTTTCAAATATTTTTTTTCCTCTTGTACCCACTCCCAAGGTGCACATACCCTGCTAATTTGGGGTATGTAGCATGTAAGGAAGCTTTACAAAGCACGAAAGTTCGGGTCCCCATTGACTTCCATTATGTTCGGAGTTCGGCGCGAACACCCGAACATCGCGGCGATGTTCGGCGAACGTTCGCGAACCCGAACATCTAGGTGTTCGCCCAACACTAGCTGGATGTAGTACCAATTTAGGAATGTACTGGGATTTCTGCCCTTTAGAGATGAAAGCACGACTCTGTGTCAACTCCGTAATTTTTGGTGGGACTTTCGCCATGGATCCCCCTCTGGCATGCCCCAGTCCAGGCAGGGCCGAATTTACAGCTCAGGAGCCTATAGGCACAGAAGTTTTGGTGCCCTAAACTCCGCCCCTCCGCACAGGCCACACTCCCTTGTTACACTCCCTTTTCTTATGATATAAAACCATGCAAGAAAATGCAGATTTTACTAAATACAATTATAGAATACCAATAGTATGCAAACTTTACCAATGACATGCATAATTTACCAAACCTAGGCCATTATTACCAACAAGCAGCAGATAATATAAATCATAAGGAAATGATACCAGTAACACAAATTGTGATATAGTGTCTAATCAAAGGCAGGTAGTAAGAACTAGATTTTAGTGATAGGAAGGTGCTGGTGGTGGGTAATATGGATGGTCAGTAAATTTGCACATTGAAAGTGGAGCAATCAAAATAAGCTGCAATGACATTTGATTGGTCAAATTTCAATCTGTCGTTGCAGGAGAGGTCAGTGACATTGGGGTAGACCTGTAAACACTATTTTTTCACCTGACACTATCAACCAAAAATAAATTCATTATTCGATCTGATATGCTGATCAGCTTTTTGATCAGATAATTTTATCGGATCAAAGGAGAATCAGTACTGCCTCATGGTCAGCCCATCAGTTTCCGGTCAAATGGATCGATCATGCTGGAAAATCTAGGTTGCAAGATCTTGATCGGGTACACGACGGCAAATGGCATTTGAAATATCCCAACAACCAACAGCCCCCTAATGTGCATCTGCCCCCCCCCCCCCATACCAGTGTGCAGTGTTGAAAGCTCACCTGTCACAGGGTCACAAAATCCTGGCCTTCTCCGGTGTCCATCCTCACCTTTACCTGCCTGACACCCCAAGTAGGATGTCATGCTCCTGGTGTCACGTGGTACAGGTACTCGCAGTAACGCTGGTCAGCAGAGGCCAGGATTTGTGCTGCCATGTGATAGGTGAGCCTTTAACACTGCACATGGGGGTGTGGGGGAACATACACTTGGGGAAGCAGGGCGATTTCCAATACATTTCATGCTGAAATCAATTGGAAATCTGTGTGCAGTGTGTAAGCAGGCAGAAGATCCCTCTCTGATCAGATTCAGAGAGGGATCTGACAGACCATCTTGAATAATTAATTTGTACGGAAAAAGTATACACCACCTAAAAAAAATTAAAGCCACCAATGGTGCCAAGGCATGGAGATATATAAATATTATAATATAGCAGTGAATAACAACACTGGCAAAACTGCCACTACAATGAATTAAAAGTAGTCTCTACAAAATTGTCTAAACGACCATTACAGACAACTATGCCTGAAACCCTATGAGGTGCACAACATGAACAAAAAATAAAGTGTACTAAAATGTGTATACAGCAGTGCAGCAACTGAATATAATAGCCAAACAGCAGGAGGCAGGAAGTGAGTGAATAACCAAGCGTTGCAAAGTGTTAGTAAAGTGCTTACATGCAAAGAAGAGCGGGGATTCCAAGGATCACTGATCACGAAGGATGTTGGAGTTTTAAGAATGCAGTGCACTGCACACAGAGGAGACCGAGGTCAGCACGGAGCTCTAAATACAGATGCAGCCTGTGACTGAGCACAAGCATCCACCAGCCAGAGAGAAGCTGTGATTCAGACTGCAGCGGCCAGATTTGCCTACTGTTACTCTACAGGACTTCACTTCACATGATGAGCGGCAGTCCTGTAGAATAACAGTAGGCAAATCTGACCGCAACAATAATTGTCTGATTGCAGCTTCTCTCTGGCTGGTGGATGTTTGTACTCAAGTCACAGGCTGCAGCTGCATTAGAATGCCGATTCCCTCCACCTCGGTCTCCTATCCACATGGTGCAAGCGCACGCACACCGCTCGACACTTCCCCCTTCTGCTCTGCTGTCCGCTTCCTTGCCCTCCACTTCCGCTCCTCCTACATTCTGGAACAGGCGTGTTAGCGCAGGGTGGGCGGAGTCCAAGACAGGACTGAAGACGTGATCGCTCCTTGCCTCCTTCACTGACATGGTCGGGGCGGATGGACTGCAGAGCGGAGCGGCAAGTGATGTCAGCGGCATGAACGCAGCTGCTACTCTAGTACCGCCTCTGAGCACATGGCACCTGTAGGCACATGCCTACAGTGCCTATTGGTAAATCCGGTACTGAGTCCAGTTGTTAGGCCCCTTGAAACAAATTTTCCATCACTTTTATGACCAGAAACAGTCCCTGTAGAAAACGCCTGCCCATTGAAGTCTATGGCGATTCACAGTTTTGCATTTTTTTGGGGAAATTTGTGCTTGCTGTTCGTGAATCTTAATTTTGATGTTAGGCCCATCACTAATCTTAACGTTACCCACTGCAGCACATATGACCAGCATAACTGAATTAACTCCTCATCCACCAAATAATAAATTTGGACTTTATCCACTGCCAAAAAAAGTGCTGACAGCCACAACATCCCCCACCCATTTCCCCATTCAGGGTAGTGTAGCAAAGCAGAGAGGCTAATTTGACTGCTCCAAGGCCAGTTTTTTTCTCTTTACTGCTGCTTGCTGCCTGCTGAGTGTTTCTGTACATCTTGTGACATGCAGGAACACTTAAAGAGAATTTAACTTTATCCCAATCAGTAGCTGATACCCCTTTTACATGAGAAATCTATTCATTTTCACAAACAGACCATCAGGGGGTGCTGCATGACTGATATTGTGGTTAAACTACTCCCACAAGAAACTCTGGCAGTTTCCTGTCTGTGAACCTTGTTGCATTGTGGGAAATGCAGCAGCTACATCACCTGCCAACAGTAAAAATGTCACCATGTAATAAATGTCAGAATGTAAATCATAGTTACATAGTCAGGGCCGGCCCGCTCATGAGGCGGAGTGAAACTTTTGCCTCACGCGGCACTTCTAGGGGGGGCGGCAACCGCCCGTCCGTGGGTGCGGGGGGGGGCGGCCACCGAGCTGGAGGGGTAGCGGCTAGCGGGTAGAAAGGGGGTATTGGGCCTAGTGGCAGGGAGGGGGTTCGGACCCCCCTTCTCCCTCGCCTGGGTCCCCCGATCTGCGCTCCACTTCCAGCTTTAAATGGTTACATAGCAGCCGATAGTAAGAGGGACGGGCGGGGATCACTCACCTCTTCCGGTTCAGGCGTGCGCTCCACTGATGTCACTTCCTGCAACAGCACCCACTGTATTGTGAGTGGATGGCGTTGCAGGAAGTGACGTCAGTGGAGCGCACGCTGGAACCGGAAGAGGTGAGTGATCCCCGCCCGTCCCTCTTACTATCGGCTGCTATGTAACCATTTAAATCTGGAGGTGGAGCGCAGATCGGGGGACCCAGGCGAGGGAGGGGGGTCTGACTCCCCTCCCCGCCGCTAGGCCCAATATCCCCCCTCTGCCCACTACCCCTCCAGCTCGGAGACCCCCCCCCCCCCCCGCACCCAATTTTTTCTAAGTTTGCCTCAGGCGGCAAAAAGTCTAGGGCCGGCCCTGTACATAGTTACATAGTTATTTTGGTTGAAAAAAGACATACGTCCATCGAGTTCAACCAGTACAAAGTACAACTCCAGCCCGTCCCCCACTTACCCCTGTTGATCCAGAGGAAGGTGAAAAAAGCCCCACAAGGCATGGTCCAATTAGCCCCAAAAGGGAAACATTCCTTCCCGACTCCAGATGGCAATCAGATAAAATCCCTGGATCAACATCATTAGGCATAACCTAGTAATTGTAGCCATGGATGTCTTTCAAAGCAAGGAAAGCATCTAAGCCAATTTTAAATGCAGGTATAGAGTTTGCCATAACGACTTCCTGTGGCAATGCATTCCACATCTTAATCACTCTTACTGTAAAGAACCCTTTCCTAAATAAATGGCTAAAACGTTTTTCCTCCATGCGCAGATCATGTCCTCTAGTCCTTTGAGAAGGCCTAGGGACAAAAAGCTCATCCGCCAAGCTATTATATTGCCCTCTGATGTATTTATACATGTTAATTAGATCTCATCTAAGGCGTCTTTTCTCTAGACTAAATAAACCCAGTTTATCTAACCTTTCTTGGTAAGCGAGACCTTCCATCCCACGTATCAATTTTGTTGCTCGTCTCTGCACCTGCTCTAAAACTGCAATATCTTTTTTGTAATGTGGTGCCCAGAACTGAATTCCATATTCCAGATGTGGCCTTACTAGAGAGTTAAACGGGGGCAATATTATGCTAGCATCGCAAGTTTTTATTTCCCTTTTAATGCATCCCAAAATTTTGTTCGCTTTAGCTGCAGCGGCTTGGCATTGAGTATGATTATTTAACTTGTTGTCGATGAGTACTCCTAAGTCCTTCTCCAAGTTTGATGTCCCCAACTGTATCCCATTTATTTTGTATGGTGCTAGACCATTGGTACGACCAAAATGCATGACTTTACATTTGTCAACATTGAACTTCATCTGCCATGTATGTGCCCATATAGCCATCCTATCCAGATCCTGTTGCAATATGACACTATCTTCCTGAGAGTTGATGATTCTGCACAATTTTGTATTATCTGCAAAAATAGCAACATTGCTCACTACTGCATCTACTAGGTCATTAATAAATAAATTGAAGAATCAGGGATTTAAAAGATTTTACAATGGACAAACACTGACTAAATCATTTATACATAATTATTGTAAAAATGAAGCACTTTTTTATTACATTATTTTCACCGGGGTTCAGCCATATAGGATTGTGTGTTGCCAGGCACAGTAAAGAGAGGAATGGATGGATTGGACTGTCGCATGTATTGTCCAGTAGTGTCCGCTATGCTGCTATGGTTTTATGCTACAGATGGCAGCTGACAGTGAGTGTTTGGGGGGGGGCATGCATTGGAAAATAAGCAAGGAAGTAGGAGGTACCCCTCCAAAAAATATATTTTTTTTTGGGGGGGGGGGGGGGGGGCGCACCTCCTTGTTTATCTCTGATACCCTTCAGTCTCTACACCTTAGGGCCCTTTTCCACTAGCGCTGTCCGATTCGTAAAGTCGCAAACCGCTAGCGATTTTACAATCGCTACGGTTTGCTTTTTAACATAGGAATCTCGGTAGGTCATTTCCACTACCGCGATTCATTTTGATGGGAACGCGAACGCGCGGCGGAGTGATATTTGCCGCAATTTTGCTATGCAGTGCATAGCATAGCAAAATCGCGGCCGCAAACGTCGGGAAATCGCCGGAATTGCGATTCAGCAATCGCTAGCGTTCAGCGTGAATGCTAGCGACTGCTAGTGGAAAAGGGCCCTTAGTGTGTGTGATTGACCTTCCCAGATCTTCTTACACACCAATTGGAAACAGACATTCCCCACATGTTGAGTTTGGTTGCTTTCATACAACCCAGGATTTTGGGTACCTGGTTTTATTGATCTGCTTTTCTCCCATTGTCAAAGGCTTACTACACTACAGTAGCGTTCCTACCTAAGGGCGCAGGGGGGCGGGGCGCACCGGGTACCAGTCAGCCAGGGGGGTGTCGCCACGACCCCCCTACACCTGACTAAGGAGGGGAAGAGCAGCGCTAGGAGGAGGGGTGACAGCAGGGATAGCGGCGGGGAGGGGGAAATATCCCCCCCTCCCTCACCTGGGTCCCCTCCTTCTGCCTCTCTTCTCCCCCCAAAAATGCAGGCAGCGGGCGGGTGGCAGTGGGCAGCGAGCAGGCGAGCGCGGAGTATACTCACGTTACTTCCGCGTATCAGCCTGAAACGCTGCGTCACCGTCACGTGCCTCTTCTGCGCCTCCAATCATTGGAGGCGCAGTAGAGGCACGTGACGGCGACGCAGCGTTCAAGGCTGATACGCGGAAGTAACGTGAGTATACTCCGCGCTCGCCTGCTCGCTGCCCACTGCCACCGGCCCGCTGCCCGCATTTTTGGGGGGAGAAGAGAGGCAGAAGGAGGGGGACCCAGGTGAGGGAGGGGGGATATTTCCCCCTCCCCGCCGCTATCCCTGCTGTCACCCCTCCCTCTAGCTACACGGGGGGGGGGGAGGAGCACTATACTACCTAAACTGGGGGCCACTATACTAGCTGGGGGCCACTATACTGGAGGCAGCTAAACGGAGGGGGCACTGTACTAGCTACACTGGGGGCATCTATGGGGGCCACTATATTACCTATACTGGGGGGGGGGGCACCATACCAGCTACAATTGAGGCAACTATACTAAACTGTGGGCCACTATACTAGCTATACTGGGGCAACTTTGGGAGCCACTATACTAGCTATACTGGAGGGCAGCTCTACGGGGGCCACTATACAAACTACACTGGGGGCAGCAACACTACCTACATTGGTGGCAGCAGCTATGCTGCCTATCCTGGGGGCTATATTGGGGCAACTATGCGACATGATTGCATGTATTTTCTGGGCAAATCTGCCGACATGATTGCATGGATTTTCTGGGCAAATCTGCCGACATGATTGAACGTATTCTCTGGGCAAATCTGCCGACATGATTGAACGTATTCTCTGGGCAAATCTGCCGACACTACCTACATTGCTGGCAGCAGCTATGCTGCCTATCCTGGGGGCAACTATACTAGCTATATTGGGGCAACTATACTACCTTCACTGGGGGCAACTAGCTACCTATACTGGGGGCAGGGCCGGCGCTACCATTAAGGCAAAGGAGGCAGCTGCCCCAGGGCCCCAGAGCTTGTAGGGGCCCCCAGTGGCTACAAGAGGAAAAAACATTTTGCAAATCGGCCTTATAGTTTTTGAGAAAATCGATTTTAAAGTTTCAAAGGAAAAAAACAAAACACATTTAAAAACCTGTCGACTTTAATGGTTAATAGCAAATCCACCTTAAATGCTAGAAACCCTAAATTTGCAGGATATGTTAAGGAGATCATTAGGAATAAGAGGAAAAAACAATTTTTCAAAAAGACCTTATAGTTTTTGAGAAAATCGATTTTAAAGTTTAGAAGGAAAAAAGTATAGTTTTAAATGCGGTAAATGTCACTTTTAGTAGCAAACCTAACGGTAGTGTAATTTTACATGCATCAAACGAAAGCGCAGTAAATTTCCTGACGGGGTTTCCAGGGGGTCTATACGCAGCCGCAGTGCTTTGGCCAGGGATCGCTATACAGCCGCAACATGGCTGTATGAAGATCCCTGGCATTTTTTCCTATTTTCCCCCAAAAAAATTATGTTTAGAGTGTGGGAATTTAAAAAAAAAATTATGTGGGGTCCCCCATCCTGAAACTTTTTAACCCCTTGTCCCCCATGCAGGCTGGGATAGCCAGAATGTGGAGCTCTGACCGATTGGGACTTCACACCCTGACTATACCAGCTGCAAAAAAGGTCCCCTAATGCCGATTTTCGTTCCGGGGTATATGTTGGGGGGCCCCCCAGGTTTATTTTGCCCTGGGGCCCCATTGTTGCTTAAACCGGCCCTGACTGGGGGCAACTGCTAGCTACCTATACTGGGGGCAGTGGCGGCACGGGGGGAGGGGGTGTGCTTTGGGTGCTGAAGTGTGTGCTTTGGGTGCTGAAGCACCCCTTAAAATTCTCCAAGCACCCCCAGCGTGAACTGACTTTCGGCATCTAATAGACGCCGTATCAGTTCACCGCAGCGGCAGAGCAGGGCTATAGTAAAATGTCCGAAGCCCTACTCTGGAGACTTTTGGAGTTGCTGGCTGCAGAGGATCGTGGGAGCTGCGCACTGGACGGAGGCCGGAACAGGAGCTCTGCTGCAGGTGAGTAAATGTTTTTTTTTTTTCTTTTTCTTTTTAATTTATATTAGCAACCAGGGGTAGCTTTTATGTTCTGGCCACGTCTGCTACACGATTGAAGTGTTTTCTGGACAGGTCTGCCACACGATTGCATGTATTTTCTGGGCAAATCTGCCGACATGATTGAACGTATTCTCTGGGCAAATCTGCCGACATGATTGCATGTATTTTCTGGGCAAATCTGCCGACATGATTGCATGGATTTTCTGGGCAAATCTGCCGACATGATTGCATGTATTTTCTGGGCAAATCTGCCGACATGATTGAACGTATTCTCTGGGCAAATCTGCCGACATGATTGAACGTATTCTCTGGGCAAATCTGCCGACATGATTGCATGTATTTTCTGGGCAAATCTACCGACATGATTGCCTGTATTTCCTGGGCAAATCTGCCGACATGATTGAACGTATTCTCTGGGCAAATCTGCCGACATGATTGAACGTATTCTCTGGGCAAATCTGCCGACATGATTGAACGTATTCTCTGGGCAAATCTGCCGACATGATTGAACGTATTCTCTGGGCAAATCTGCCGACATGATTGAACGTATTCTCTGGGCAAATCTGCCGACATGATTGAACGTATTCTCTGGGCAAATCTGCCGACATGATTGAACGTATTTTCTGGGCAAATCTGCCGACATGATTGAACGTATTTTCTGGGCAAATCTGCCGACATGATTGCATGTATTTTCTGGGCAAATCTGCCGACATGATTGAACGTATTCTCTGGGCAAATCTGCCGACATGATTGAACGTATTCTCTGGGCAAATCTGCAGACATGATTGAACGTATTCTCTGGGCAAATCTGCACACATTACGTGTATTTTCACCTGGGTTCACGTCAAATTACAGTTAGCTCCGCCCTCATCCGGTCATGGACACGCCCATTTTTTGCCGCGGCGCGCGAAGCTCGCCGCATGTTATAGCTCCACCCATTTTTTGCCCCTTTACTTTTTTTTTTGGGGGGGGGGGGAGGGGTGTCTTATAATACCCAGCACCGGGTGTCAAATGCCCTAGGTACGCCACTGCTACACTATATTGGGCTACTGGGCTCTCTGTTTTCCTGTGTGTCTATTTTTCTTTAAGATTCCACCTGATCTCCTCTTTACATGTATTGGAGGTGGGGGTTGGTCCCCAGCAGCTTCCCTGATAGCTGCACCACAGCTAATAGAGATCAATATTATAAGTAAATCTAAGCAGTGTATAGAAGCAATGTGGTGAGCAAAAAGCCTGTTTCATGCCCCACTGTTAAACGCGGCTTTTTACTTCTCTCCTTTAAACTCCATTTGGAGGTGAGCCAATCTGGTGTGACCAAGTGACACACACAGGAATTAAAATAGATGGCAGACTACACTTCTCAGTATCCCTGGGTTACTATGTAAACTGTGTATCTTTGTTGGTAGGAAGGACTTGTGGAACACAGGAAGTAGGTGGTGAGCAGCTGAAGAAGAACCTTCATGTGCTCAGAAGAAACTAGCCAGGCTGTAGATGTAATAACCCTATATGAATAGGCAAACAGCTATAGGCAAGCAGATATACACAATAGGTGTTTAATTTGAAAAGTTCAGTTGAGGCTGGTTTCATACTGCACATTGGTATTAGCGTTGCAGTGGGTGGGCACCACCTCACACCGCCAAAAACAGGCCTTCAGGGAACATCGTGTTAGTACACGGTATTCCCTGTCTAGCATTCGGTCAAGCAGGAAGTGACGAGCACTTGCGGTCACTTACTGCTTTGGGTTTGCAGATGTGCACGTAAGCGTATTGTAAAAATATGCGCGCCCCGATGGCACAACTTGAATGTGCTTAAAGAACCCTGCGTCACCATAGACTAACATGACTTCTGGACCAACGCAGATCACTGCAGGTCACCGCAGGAGCCGCACGGTAATGTATTTATGTGCTAGTATTAAATCAGCACATCTGGCGCAGTGTACCGCAATGTGGGGAGTATGATCTTCCCCATAGACTTTCATTAGGCTGGAATAGCATTGCATCAATTTGATGTACCGCACCAGTTTTAAAGGGCCCTAAGGGTTAAATTGGACTGTAAAGCTCAAAATTACTGCTAGTGGTTTAATCTCAAACTATGAATACTAAAGCAGGACTTACTTGTTAAATAATTCTGTTTATTTATAAAATCTCTCTTATTAAAGAACTAGCAACAGCAGCAGTGCCTCTCCATAGAACACCTGAATGTGCACTGAGAGCCACTTCTACCCTACCCATCCTGCAGCAGTCTTAATGGAGGGCAGAACACTGCACACAGGGTAAAAATTTCCTCTCAGCAGGGCCCTAACAAGGAATTGCTAAACCCCCAGCAAATTTTGGTTACGGCCCACCCTCTGTGTGTTAAGTACTAGTGTGAACCCCCCCCCCCCTGTCCTCCTCCAAGCATTGGGTAGTTCTCTCTCCTCAAGATATCTCTAAATATATTACATTTTGCTCCCAGTAGTAGCCCATGTCTCCCCCAGCTGCCCCTCAAATATAGCAGAGTAGGGGCAGCGTAATTGTGTGACACTTTACCTGGATCCAGCAGAAGAACCTCACTCCTCTTCTGAGCCATGCAGCGTATCTCCATGTGTTTCCAGTCTCTTCATGTCATGTGACCAAGTCCAGATTTATAGGTTTTCCACCCGCAACTTTTTTTATGAGACCCCTTCCAGCCATGTGCCACCCAAGGCCCGGGCCTATGTGGCCTTTCCAGAAATCTTGCCCTGCATGTGACATGCATTGGGAGTCACAGGATGGTATGTTGCCCAATGTGTGGCTCTACTTAAGACAGGAGTGAACACATGTCTCATCTCCAAAAACAGGTAAAGTATGATGCGCTGTTGCAGTTGCTCTGTACCAAGAGTAATGGGGCATCATGGGGTCTATTGATATGTACCTGTATGTCATTGTATAAGTTAGTTCTGCTGTCTGCTATGGGAACAGAATATTCCCCTATTGCCAGCTCTGCAATAAAGAGGATTTAAAACTGAAGAGCATCATTTTCTAGGTAAGAAAGTGTATTTAATGAGAGGCAGCAATGTTACTACCATTGTTAGGCAAGGTTACACTTTGTTTTATTTTTCTTCGCTAAGTTCACAGATATTTAAATCAATGTGAAGTACATTTATCCTCCCGTGTTCCGGGCCCACTTCCATATTTCAGCAATGTTAGTAAAGCATTTTCTCCTTTTACCATAATATTACATTTTCAGCATTTTGTATACAAAATATTTAAAAGATAACAGCTTTCCCTGCTCCCTTCAGTCTTGCTGCAACAGTTCACTTCACAGATTGTGGAAGCAGTGCCTGCGTTATCAGGATGCCTCTCAGTCTGGGCGACTGGGAGAATGAAAATCACTGTCTCGTATTGGAGGCATCCAAGGTTCACAACACTTCTCTGAACTTATCTCTCGGCATTTTCCGAGAGCAGTTGGGCTGTTAATATGACAGATGTGTCCCTGCAAAGCTCTGCACTTTATCCTTCATGTAACTTCTGATTGAGAGAGCCATGACTGATACCTAAAATCTGCATAAGAAGATTGCACATATGCGCCCGTTTCTCGTTTTGCTCCAGCAACAGCAATCAATGAGTTTTAAATGTTGCATTGTTTGGATTTAAAGGGGTAGGAGAGAGTGGGTCAGAATTCCCTCATGCTTAAAATAATTCATAATCCTCTTTTGGTGTAAACACCGCCTGACAGTGAAGTGAATGAATGTCCACAATTAAGCCGCTGGCGAATGCTCTACATCTTCTCATCTTTCAATTTTTTTAACATTCATTTTGTAGCAGGGAGATCCCTTCAAGCCATTTTTGTCCGATGTTTAATTAAAAAAAATATCATCTACCAACAGTACGTGTACAAAGAGCTTCACAGAAGACGGAGCATCGGGTTTAAAGCAGCACATTCAAACGCATTGCATTTATAATGAAAATAAAATTAAATCAGTCTTATCTTAGCAGAGCTCATCAACATCTAAGGCACTGCAGTACTGCAAGTAAATTGCTCTTGAGAGAGATAAATAAGTATATATACGCAAGTAATTCTATATATTTTGCGGATTTTCAACTTTGGTAGAACAGGCATAACATTTATCATAAAGCATCTAACGTATTAAAGAGTTACTTTTTTTTATTACAACCACGGCACATCATGCAGGATCTGAAAGTACTTATTCTTAAAGGACAACTGAATTGAGAAGTATATAGAGGCTGCTATATTTTTTCCTTTTAAACAATACCAGTTGCCTGGCAGCCCTGCTGATCTATTTGGTTTTACTAGTGTCTGAATAACACCCAAAGCAAGCATGCAGCTAATCTTGTCAGATCTGACAATAATCAAAAAACAAAACTGAGCCAAACAAAAATGCCAAATAATGCCATGGGTGATT
Source organism: Hyperolius riggenbachi (assembly GCF_040937935.1). Classification (NCBI taxonomy): domain Eukaryota; kingdom Metazoa; phylum Chordata; class Amphibia; order Anura; family Hyperoliidae; genus Hyperolius; species Hyperolius riggenbachi. The sequence goes on from NC_090653.1 coordinate 146,177,254, forward strand.
TAAGTAAACTTTGCACAAAAGAGAAAGCCATCCATCTAGCAGTAAATTAATACTCATAACAAATGAAGTCCATGTAGTATAAACAATTTTATTAGGGACTTATCCCTTCTAAAAGCAATTAAAACATGACAAGGGGTGTGGCTAAATACCAAAATGACACATACAATAATGGTCATAAAATACACAAAATCGGTACAAATAATTCAATGATGGATACAATGGAGGTATTAACAGTCAGTAATACTAACATACATACAGTGCCCACTGATCTAGCTTAGACACTAATGTATGGTCTCATAAATAAACTGAGAAACAGCACCTATTGATAGAAGGCTAGGAAAAAAGAATGAATGCAATGCTTACCACCAAAGACACCACCATGGGATATACAAGCCTGCACCCCTCGAAACCATCTCACATGTATCGCAGACCCCCTCTGCTTCCTCGGAGATCATTTTTCCTCGGAAAATTGTTTATACTACATGGACTTCATTTGTTATGAGTATTAATTTACTGCTAGATGGATGGCTTTCTCTTTTGTGCAAAGATCTGACAATGTCGTCAGAAACACCTGATCTACATATGCTTGTTCAGGGTCTATAGTTAAAAGTATCAGCAGGATAGCCAAGCAACTAGTATTGCTTAAAAAGAAATAAATATTGCAGCCTCCACATACCTCTTGCTACAGTTGTCCTTTAGCCACTTAAGCACCACAGGCTTACACTCCCCCCCCCCCCCCTAGTGACTAGGCTATTTTTTACAATTCAGTGCTCTGCAGCTTTAACAGTTGGCTGCAGAGCCATACAACTTAGCACACAAATGATTTTTCCCCTCCTTTTCTTGCCACCAACAGTGCTTTCTGTTAGTAGCATCTAATCGCTGCTGCAGGTTTTTTTTTATTAATTAATTTGTTTGGGTTTTTTTAAATAAATTTGGCAATTTTTTTAATCTATTTTCCCTCCACCCGAGAGCCGATCAGGGCAATCCTCAGTCATAGGCATCAGCCTATCAGAGGGGATCGTATAGAGAGCTGCTCCCATTAATGGCCAAGTGACAGGGCTGTCCCCAGTACAGCCCTGCAGTAGATTGCAGCGCTGTACAAAGTAAATACGTTGCGGTTTCTTTTGTATACAGTCTGCAAGCGAAGATCAGCGCTGGCAGACTGTTGACGGAGCTCAGCTCCGTCACTCAAGCGGGGATGCGCGGACATCTGAGCGACCCCTGCTAAACCTCCTCCCCGGGACATGACACCTACCGCCGCTAGGCGGTCCTGGGGGGAGCCACTCTGCGGCCGCCTATCAGCGTTAGGTGGTCATAGAGTGGTTAAGGGTATTTTCAAAAATGAACAATCAAGAAACATTTTGGAATACTATGAAAATGTTCAAGGCATTAACAGAAGGTCTCAACTGTGGAATGGGTTTCATGACACCTTATTTCACTTGATTGACTTGACTTCATGATCTTCAGAAGTCTGCTGAACTTCATATATACCTGCATGAGCTCGCTGGCTCCAGCCAACAGACCACTTGACACCTTACTGCTAAATAGTAAACCGCACACCTGTCATCTTTCTGTTCACTATTAATTTGCATACAGACTTAAGCTAACAACTGGAAATATGCCTGAAGACGGGGACTAGTTCCCTCAGATTTTGCATAGTTTCACTTTATCGGTTAGCCATTAAAAGGTATTACTTTTTTTCTACCTATGTTTTTACAACTATAAATTGCAGGTAGTATGCAGTGAGCTAACAGGGAGTAGAGATTGCTCGAACAATTCTCCAGCGAACAGTTCCCAGCGAACATCAGCTGTTCACGGCGGGTAGCGAACAGATAGGGTGGTTTTATCCACCCCCTATATCTCGTCATTGGGCTAAACTTTGACCACCTACATCACTGTCAGCAGACACATGGCAGCCAATCAAGCTGCACTCACTCACCCACGGACCCCTGCCCCCTATAAAAACGCAGCAGCGCCGGCCATGTTCTCAGTCTGGTGCTGCTGCTGTAGTGAGTGGAAGGAAGAGACTTTGCTGCAGAGACAGGGACAGTTAGCTAGGTGCTTCTGTTTATTGCTGATTGCTGAAAGCACCCCTTTTGAGGGCTCATATTGTTCTATTTGGCGTGTGTGTGTGTGTGTGTGTGTGTGTGTGCGTGCGCGCGCGCGTGCGTGCGTGCGTGCGTGCGTGTGTGTGTGTGTGTGTGAGAGAGAGAGAGAGAGACACTGGTCACACTGCATACAGGCCGACCACAGTCATTGTTGGGCTGTGTAGTTCTACTATATGCTTCTATCTATATTGCAAGCAAGCCAGCACACTGTCTATCATAAGCTGTGCTTAGCTTGCTACTGTATCTGTTATTGATATCTGTTTGTGCGGGCTACACACACTGCATACAGGTCAGGCCACAGTCACTGCTGGGCCTTGCATTTCTACCATCCTTTTCTATCTATTACAAGCCAGCACAATGTGTATCGTAAGCAGCGCTTAGCTTGCAACTACATTTGTGATTGAAAGTACTATAAGATATCTCTATCTCTCACACATACAGCTGCTGTGTATTTAACACAAGGCTCAAGGCTCTGTGCTTGGCCCCCTCCTCTTTTCAATTTACATGCACAGTCTAGGGAACTTAATCAACTCATTTGGTTTTCATTACTATTTATACGCAGATGATACACAACTGTATCCCTCAGATCTTAACTGAAATATCATCTTTCATGCCTTGTCTATTTTTAAAAGGTAATTGTAACGATTGTGGAACTTTCTCCGTGATCAGCGCACAACGCGTGCGCTGACACGGCGGAAATCCTCCACAAGCGTATATTTGCAGGCACCCAGCAAAAGGTGCTACGCACCTGTAGAGGGAAAATTCCTGTCGGCAGATGGCACTGGGGAGTGCAGAGGAACCAACCCTCTGTACCTCCACAAATGCCAGACAGGAATTGTACGAAGCGCAGAACGCAATCGCAAGAGAGGCGATTGCGAATGAGACGAGCAAAGGGACAGGTTGTATGTGTATGCGGCAACCTAGTCGCCACCCCGCGACAGTGCACACACAACAGCAGATATGAAACAGGAACGCGATCGCGAGAGGTGCGATCGCCAGACGTGACACAAGGCAGATCAGGACAAAATACGAGGTTAGCAAAGGCACAGCAAATAATACAATGAGAAGATACGGAAAATAACAAACGCTAGCTAACCGCAAACACCGCACTCATTCGCAACAGTGCACGCGGTTATGCGCGGTCTCCACATGATAAGCACAATAGAGACAAGCACGCCTAACTAACCATTAACAGACAAACATGAAACAGAGGACGCGAGCGCTTGCTTAACGGTTACCTCACCGAGCATCCAGCAAGCGTAGCAGACAAGACAGACACACGAAAACAGGGACAAGTGAGAGATAGGATCCACAGCACTAGCGAAAGTGGCTAGCACGATCCAGGAACAGAGTAGCAGAAAAGAAGGATCCACAGCACTAGCGGAAAGTGGCTAGCGCGATCCCAGGAGACAGAACAGAAGGATCCACAGCGCTAGCGAAAAGTGGCTAGCGCGATCCAAGGAGACAGAACAGAAGGATCCACAGTGCTAGCGAAAAGTGGCTAGCGCGATCCAAAGAGACAGATCAGAAGAGATAGCTGGTAGCAACCGCTGCACCAGCTATACTCCAAGAACAGAGATTAGAACCATTTCCTGTCGACCACCATTGGGACAGGACAATCGCAACAGAACAAACAAACAGATAAACAATCCTAACTGCACTAGGGAAAACCTGCCTAGCGCAGATTCAGGAATTACTCTAAGCTGATCTTCAAACAGAGAGTAAGGCTGACACCCCACCAGGAGTGTTACATAGGACGAAATCCTTATGACCAGCCAAGCATTGTGGGACACACATAGTACTTATAGTACACGCCTCCAATGAATGTAGCCAGGCAATTTGCATGACAATGTATGCAAATTCCTCTGCAAGCACAAGCTGCAAAACTGACAGAAGCTCTTCTTTCCAGAGTCCTGCAGCATGCAAACCTACACAATGGTCAAAAAGCTGCCTGCCTGCACAGGCAGCTGAGCAAATCATCACAGTAATATAAGTAAAACATTTTAACATGAGTAATTGTTGTTTCACCGTCTCTGTCTGATATAACACCCCTATGACTCCAGTTCCCAAAGCACAGTGCTTAGGAATAATATTTAACTCCTCTCTTTTTTTATTCTTATTTCTTCTCACTCTTCCTCTACTGCTCCTGTCTGTGAAGATCTTCAATTGTACAAAGGAGAGAATAGAGAGGCGTCTGGCACTGTAGCTTTAATTTCAACACAGCAAGTGTACAGTGATGTGGCAGTGAACAATGCAGAGTGTAAAGTTCAAATGATGCCAAAACTGGTACTTATCGTGCTTCTGCTGGAGGTGGGGAGGCAACTGTGGGCGCCAGAGGGTGCACGGCCTTACAGCCGTTTCACATTGGGGTGAGCCTTGCTTCTTCGGAGGCTATTCGTGCACACTGTGTTGGATGGAAGCGGCCATTATATCGCCAGCTTCCGTGTAAAGTCCCGCCTATCTGTGGAGAATGACGAAGGACCCATTGGCCAGAGCGTGCGCGTCATCACAGGCGGCGCGCACGCGCACCCCAAGACAAGGGGGCGGGCGCGTCACAGGTCCGGACGCAATGCACGCAAAGAGCTTCACAACGTTGCCAAGGCAACCCCGGCCGTCTCCAGCCCCCTAGCGCGAACGGCGACAGGCGCCACCAATCAGGCAGGGGGCAGGGGGCGGGTGCTAGAGCACAGTTCGAGGCCGCTAGGCAACGACAATGGAAAGTGGAGCTCTATTCTACCCACATAGAAAAGGGATAGATTATCCCAGTTCAAAAGCTTCATTAGCTTATACATGTGGAGAGGACAATGTGGTGTAAATATACACCACATATACAGGCCGTATAAGATGGTCCCAAGCCAAAAAAGGGGAGAAAAGGGGAGCAAGAAAAGAGAAGAAAAGCAGAAAGTGTGAGTGAAAGGGGTGAACTGTTGCCAGATGGAGTGGAGGATCTCCTGAATAAAGGCTTAAATTTCTCCTTGTCCACACAGTTTGATTATCCCAGCTTCAAAGCAGACCTCTATAGAGGAGTCAGGAAGTTGAATATAAAACATCACTTTGAGAAAAAGAGACTTGAGGACTCGATCACGGATAGTAATACCCAATTGGCAGGAAAGCCCACTATAGGAGTCCTGGGTTTCAGCGTGTCAAAAAGCTGGGACGATAGAGACTTGGAAACTATCTCTATCTTGAACGAGTTACTCAGTGAGTCAGTTCCGGCTGAGGTGCCGCCACATGACTCCAAGAGGTTTCAACCCTGTAGATCTACAATGCCTTTTCCCACACAGGCTGGGTCTGCTATTGACATTTTTGAACAACAAGTGGACAGAGAGGTGAAGGCCCTGCTGTACCCCAAGTCGCAACCTAATCTCACTCCGATCGAACTTAGAGCTTTAAATTGGCTTAAGAACCGGCCTGATCTTACGATCAGGAAAGCAGACAAAGGGGGTGCAGTGGTTGTTTTAACCACTGCAGCCTATAAAAAAGAGGCATTGCAGCAGCTTTCTGATGCCTCTACATATAGACCCCTCAAGAGCGATCCCACAGTAGGATATTTGAATGCTTTGAGATCTTTGTTGCGACAGGGAGTGGAGCTAGGGTTTCTCACCCCCAGATTGGCTAAAGATATGCTGCCTGATTTTCCGGTTAGACCGGTCTGGTACTACTTACCTGAGATCCACAAGTCCCTGACCGACCCGCCGGGCCGACCCATTGTGTCGGGCCTGGGGTCGGTCACGGAGAGACTCTCTAGGTACCTGGACCACATCCTCAGACCCCTCCTATCCCATGTCCCTTCCCATCTCAGCGACACCCTCGATGTGTTGGAGGGTTTGGAGTCCACCTCGTGGTGCGAAGGAGACCTGTTGGTTACCATCGACGTCACAAGCCTGTATAGCAGGATCCCCCATCTGGACGGCTTGAAGGCTGTCAGGATGTTTCTCGATAGGGGTGATAAAGACCCCCTTTACAATGAATACATTTGTGACTGCTTGGCTTTTATTCTTACACATAATGCGTTTCTGTTTGGCGATACATGGTACCAGCAGGTCTCCGGCACCGCGATGGGGACTCCTGTCGCTTGTACGTATGCAAATCTTTTCCTCGGGGCCTGGGAGGAGAGGTTCATCCACGCCGTGGACAATCCTTTCAGATCACATCTGGGGATGTGGTCCAGGTACGTGGATGATGTCTTGGCCTTCTGGTCGGGTGATACTACATCCTTGTTTGGCTTTCTTGACTATTTAAATGCTAACGATATGAATATGTTGTTTACGATGGAATGTTCACCAACTAGAGTGTACTTTTTAGATCTTGAAATAATGGTTGATGAGGGCACCATTCGGACTAAAGGCTATCGGAAATCGACGGCCTCTAATACCATTTTGCACTCTGACAGTTATCATCCTCGCCACACCACGAAGTCTCTCCCATATGGCCAATTTCTGCGGTTACGCAGAAATAACGCCAGTCTGGAAGACTTCGTGGAACAGGCAACAGATTTGAAAGCACGTTTGCTCTCAAGAGGCTATGATGCCAATGGGCTTGAGCTAGCCTTTAACGAGGCCTTGAGAAAGGATAGATCTGACCTCATTAAGAGGAAAGCTTTCATCCCTGGTCATTCTACGAAAAGCTCAGGGGTCTTTACCTTTGACTTCTCCCCAATGGAGGGAGAGATCAAAAGAGTAGTTGCGAAGAATTGGTCTATTTTGTTGCAAGACCCAATCCTGAAAGAGTGCTTACCCCCCAAACCCTTGGTAGCCTTTAAAAGAGCACCCACCATAGGGGACTTCCTGGTCCATAGTGACTTCCGTGAGAATCCACGTCATACCTGGCTTGACAAAGTGGCTACAGTAGGCAATCATCGTTGTGGGGCATGTAAGGCATGCCGACATATGAGGACAGGCAAGTCCTATAAGCTCGGCCCAATACAACTCGAAGTCCCCTTCTTCGCCACCTGCAGGACCTCGTATGTGGTCTATGCCCTGTGGTGCCCGTGTCAGCGGTTCTATGTGGGCATGACCACTAGAATGGTAAAGGACAGGATTCTGGAGCATATCCGACTTCTGCCCAAAGGGAAGGGTTGCCCTAGAGTGGTGGAGCACATGACTACGGCCCACGGCTCAGACCCCAACCTTCTATCCTTCGCCTGCGTGGATCATTGCGTTCTCCCGCGTAGGGGCGGTAATAGGAAAAAGCTGCTCCTTAAACTTGAATCAAAGTGGATTCTCAGGACAGATGCTATGGGCCCTCTTGGTATGAATGACCACTTGGATTTAGCCTGCTTCCTTGACCCTTGAGCTGTCCTCTCTGCATGCGGGCTCCTGTCTCTTCCCTCTTGGTGCTTGAGACCTTTTTCTCCTTTCCCTCTCCTCTTTAGTTCGCCACGTGATGACCGTTTAATAATCTTTTAATTACTAAGATTTTTTATAATAAAATATTTATATTTCCTTTTTTCCCCCAATATGCTTTTCTTGGTAGGTCCATGTGGCGAACAGGTGTCTTTACACCATTCTGGATCTTTATCTGATCTGAGTGGTGTTCTGGTCCATATATCCTCCCTCACCTCTCCTCCCTCCCTTCTCCCAGGGACCTCTTTATCCAGGGTTTGTGCCCCGCCACACTGCACTTTCTCTTTTTCACCCCTTTCACTCACACTTTCTGCTTTTCTTCTCTTTTCTTGCTCCCCTTTTCTCCCCTTTTTTGGCTTGGGACCATCTTATACGGCCTGTATATGTGGTGTATATTTACACCACATTGTCCTCTCCACATGTATAAGCTAATGAAGCTTTTGAACTGGGATAATCTATCCCTTTTCTATGTGGGTAGAATAGAGCTCCACTTTCCATTGTCGTTGCCTAGCGGCCTCGAACTGTGCTCTAGCACCCGCCCCCTGCCCCCTGCCTGATTGGTGGCGCCTGTCGCCGTTCGCGCTAGGGGGCTGGAGACGGCCGGGGTTGCCTTGGCAACGTTGTGAAGTTCTTTGCGTGCATTGCTTCCGGACCTGTGACGCGCCCGCCCCCTTGTCTTGGGGTGCGCGTGCGCGCCGCCTGTGATGACGCGCACGCTCTGGCCAATGGGTCCTTCGTCATTCTCCACAGATAGGCGGGACTTTACACGGAAGCTGGCGATATAATGGCCGCTTCCATCCAACACAGTGTGCACGAATAGCCTCCGAAGAAGCAAGGCTCACCCCAATGTGAAACGGCTGTAAGGCCGTGCACCCTCTGGCACCCACAGTTGCCTCCCCACCTCCAGCAGAAGCACGATAAGTACCAGTTTTGGCATCATTTGAACTTTACACTCTGCATTGTTCACTGCCACATCACTGTACACTTGCTGTGTTGAAATTAAAGCTACAGTGCCAGACGCCTCTCTATTCTCTCCTTTGTACAATTGGTTATCATGTTTCAACTATCCGCATCTTGAGCACGTAGCTGCTGCTGAGGTCTCCTGCACTATATTCAGCGTAATAATCTTCATCTGCATTGTACTGAGTGCCTACCTACCCCTCTCGAGTTTGCCTGTGAAGATCTTCATTGGCTGCCAATTAACTAGAGGATCTATTTCAAACTCTTAACCCTAACCTACAAAGCTCTCCACAAGTATATGAGAGGAATCGCCACCGGGAGACTTGGGTGCAGGATACAGCCAGTATGGCTTATACTGCTCCTGCACAAGTTCCCAGCAACGTTAAATACTATTCCACCTCCAGGCCACCATGGATGGTGGGAAATGAAATAATTTGGCTTCCAGCAATTGCTGGAGGCCGAATTATAGTGTTTGATAAGTAATTGTAGTTCCATCTTCTGACTGAGCTGAAATTACTTACTGTGCGCCGCTCAAATCTCCTGCACTGGAATGGAAGTGTTTGCTCCACAATCCCTCTCCCCTGTACATCTCTCTATTTTCCAGATGGCAACCCAACCACAATCTCAGATCTGGACACAACCTTCTTTTGTCTTTTTCTAGAACAATCACCTCCTTGCATTCAGGTATATAAGATTTCATATGTGCACCATTCCTCTTGTGGAATCTGCTGCCACAACAAATCCATCACTTTCCAACCTTTGAAATCTTTAAACGTTTCCTCAAAACTCACTTGTTCTGACAAGCATACACTCTACCTTAGGCCATTCCCCCTTTGACATCTGGTAAAGTTGTACTCCTTACTAGATAATCTAAAAACACACTGCCTCTAGGTATGAATATTGTATACTACCCCACCTCTTTTTCCCCCTCCCCCTATTCCTTTAGATTGTAAGCCCAAAATGTCTTTTAAGCCACCAGCAAGCAAGAAAATATTTAGAATAACTTTGACAGTACTTTTTCACCTACTTTTTGGTACCTTTTCAATTGCAGGGTACTGAAATGAAGATGAAAAATTATCTTCTTGGAGAAAACTTAGGAGACAAAATGAATTGGATTGGCCCATAACGAGCTACACTATCATGAATACCAAAGATGATATCAGTCCACCATGTGTATAATCTGTGAAATATACAAAAAAAAATCCTTTTATTTTCATAAGAACTAGAGATGCTCATTCTAATTCCGTGGTATTTTAATTTCCGCATTTCTGATCGGATTTTGTGAAAACGTAAATGCGAATTCCGCAGAAATCCAATTTACCACAACTCTGTAATTTTAGCCCAATCACAGAACTTGGAACCATTGAACCAATGAGAGATGCAGAAAATCAGATTACTGCAGTAATTTTAGACCAATCACAAGATTCTGTTTTTCTGATTTCTGATTTTTTTTTTATTTCCGATTTTTTTTTGTCTTTTTTTCGCATTCTCTAATGCTAAACATTATAAACAAAATATTCCCCCCAAAAATGGAAAATTGGAAAAAACAGAAATCAGAAAAACAAAAGGTTGGAAAATTATAAAAACGGGAAATTGGAAAAATGAAAATCGAAAAATTGGCATAGGCAGAAATCAGAATTTCCGTGGAATCGAAAATGGGCATTTCCAATCAACTCTAACAAGAACATATATTGGGGCATAGTTAGCAGAAACCTACTGTAAAAAAGCAAACTACTTTACCAAATACTTTGTACTTCCTATTGTATCATGTCTTTCCATGTATTTGTTCTACCGTGTACATAGACTTCACAGTGATTTAACAGTATTAATGTGTTGTATTCAGTGGAACATATATAGACCCTCTTTTTAATGCTATTTGACCAGTGTTAATACAACATACCATAATTTGTGGGTACAGCTTGATAAAGTAACCGAGGAGCACACAGTTTGTAGGGTTCAGATTAGGCATCAGGGAACTGGTGAAGTGATTGCCAGTGCTATCATCAACTGTCTGCACAAGAATATAAATTAAAACCGGTTTTGCATACTAAAAATGAATCTGCCAGACTTAAGGGAAAAAAGTTCATGTTAAATAATCAATTATTTGCAGTCTGCAAATATTGTTGTCACCAAAAATGCTTTAGGTTTCCTCACAGATAGATTAATTTCCTTAGCTGTTGACAGAATGTAAAATTAATTTGATTTGTTTCTGAGTGTTGTTATTAGCACTTCCCTAAAAAATGTCAGCAGGATGAGGCTGGCGGCCATGAGTGCATTTGTGTAAATCAAAATTAATTATGTGACATGAGACAAATGAAGTTGCCTGCAAACAGCACATTTGTAGTAGGAGAAAGAAAGACATTTTGTTGTTCCTTATACAGTTTTATGAATGTATAAGGCCTGATTGGGAAATGGAAAAGCAAACATGACAGACCACAGTTAATTTAATTGTGGCAACAAATGAATGCAATGTGAAATGGTATGTGTATGTACTGGCCTGATAAAGTTGTTATTGGCAATATTGCCCGTTAAGAACAGCTTAGCTGGCTTTGTGTTTTGTCAGCCTTTGTTACTCAAATAACAGAAGTATGTCTACAAAGTGAATGCATCTATATTAGAGAAGATAAAGACTTTCTTCTCTCTTGATTAACATGGAATTGGATAGTCAGGCGTATCTGACCTATTATTATTATTATGCAAAATCATTTTTAAAAAATGTGTTTAATACAGTTAGAATAAAAAGACAAAATGGGCTTGCTTCAGTGTCTATTGTGACCTTAAAATTATAGCATAATCTCAATTTATGAAAGCTACATAAGCAAGGTGTTGGATACTTGGGCTGCAAAAAAGTGTCTCAGTTTTAGAACCTTCTGGTTTTTTTTCTCACAATTTCTCTTTATAAAATAAGAATAATGTCCTATTCATCAATCAACATTTTATATGTATGTATTTTCAATGCATGATTTTTTTTTTCATGATAGTTGTCCTTTATTTTAAATCCTTAAAATCCTTATTTTTATTTTACATTGAGAGATTGTTATTTGTATTGACACGGTTAAGACTAGTTCATCTCTTCACACAAATTCTCAAGTATTTCTTACTATTTTTATACTGAATGGCAGTTGCTCAGTCCAACTGCCAAAATAGCGTGCAAATAAGTAAGAAGGCTGGCCAGCATCTATGTTTAGATACTTTCAAGGTAGTGTTTTTGTAAAGAATAAAGGAGATGCTGAGAATCCCCCATGAGGAGTTGAACTAGTTCAAAATCTGTTAGATCTGTCAGCTTTTACTACCTTCTCTACTTGACTATGACATAGGTAAAAAATAAATAATAGTGCATTTCACTCTGGGAGAAATCTACATTTTATATGTATGAATTTTTAATTAACAATTTTCATGATCGTTGCCAATCAAATTAATTAGCATAGAACATTATTTTTATTTTACATAGAGAGATTGTTATTTGTAATGACAGGGTTAAGAGATTCATAATGACTAGGGAAGGGCTGTTGGGGAAAAAAGGAGCTTCGTCTATTTTGGATAAGTGGTGGAAAGTATATTTTTATGTGTTATCCATTGAATTCAAAGGGGGATGTTAGCCTTTTTTTTACTATTGCACACTGCAGTGCTGCATATTCATCTTGCCTTCCCAGATGGACAAGCCGCCAAATGTAGAGTAGTGCAGGGAAAGCTTTGATATTTACCTGATCCAGACACTAGATTCCTCTTCTATCACAGAGTGGTGCGGTATGCAGACATCATTCTCTGGGTCCCAATCAGATGTCATGTCATATGATCAGGACCCAGAGGATGATGTCATCATACAGCACCGGTCCATGATGGAAGAAGAGACAAGATCCAGAATACAAATAAGATGACTATATCACCCTTTTGTGTCTTGAAATTTGTTATTCACTTTGTGTCTTTCATTTTTGTTTCATTATGTCACTTTTGTCACTGTAATTGCCAATTCTGTATTTTGCTCCAATTCTGTACTGTACACCATTGTCCTTATTGTTTTGTACCCCATGTTTTGTACCCCATGTTTGATTCTTCTTTTCTACAGCGCCACACAGTGCTGGGCCGAAATTACGCATTAGCGTAATTACGCATCGTAATTCACTAAAAATGCACCGTAAGCGTTACGTGTAAGGCTACGGTATTACGCGTAATTAATTACGCATAGACCGTTGGGTTACGTTTTACGCGTAACAAATTACGCGTAAGACAGTAAACTCCCATTGAAATTACACAGTCTGCCGTAATCGCGTAATATTACGCTCCCGTATAATATAAAAAAGCCGCCGACTTTAAGGGTTAATAGCAAAGCCCCCTTAAGTGCTAAGAGCCTCAAATTTGGAGAATATATTAAGGAGATCAGAAGGAATAAGAGGAAAAAAATTTTTTTCAAAAAGACCTTATAGTTTTTGAGAAAATCGATGTTAAAGTTTCAAAGGAAAAATATATACATTTAAAAACCCGCCGACTTTAACGGTTAATAGCAAAGCCTGCTTAAAATTTAGGAACACCAAATTCACAGGGTATATTAAGGGGATCAGTGGGAATAAGAGGAAAAACATTTTTTTCAAAAAGACCTTATAGTTTTTGAGAAAATCGATTTTTAAGTTTCAAGGACGAAAATGTCTTTTAAATGCGGAAAATGTCAGTTTTTTTTGCACAGGTAACAATAGTGTTTTATTTTCATAGATTCCCCCAAGTGGGAAGAGTTTTACTTACTTCGTTCTGAGTGTGGGAAATATAAAAAAAAAACGACGTGGGGTCCCCCCTCCCAGACCTCTTTAACCCCTTGTCCCCCATGCAGACTGGGATAGCCAGAATGCGGAGCACCGGCCGCGTGGGGCTCCGCACCCTGACTATACCAGCCCGCATGGTCCATGGATTGGGGGGTCTCGGAAGGGGAGGGGCAGCCAAGCTTTCCCCTCCCCCTCCGAGCCCTTGTCCAATCCAAGGACAAGGGGCTCTTCTCCACCTCCGATGGGCGGTGGAGGTGGAGGCCGCGATTTCCTGGGGAGGGGTTCATGGTGGCATCTAGGAGTCCCCTTTAAAAAGGGGTCCCCCAGATGCCCACCCCCCTCCCAGGAGAAATGAGTATAGAGGTACTTGTAGTACCCCTTACCCATTTCCTTTAAGAGTTAAAAGTAAATAAACACACAAACACATAGAAAAAGTATTTTAATTGAACAAAAAACATAACCACGAAAAAAGTCCTTTAATATTCTTAATTAACCATTAATACTTACCTGTCCCTTTAAAAGCCAGTTCCCACGCAATATCCTCGGAAATATACTAATCAGTTACAATGTAACAAAGTTATTACAATGTAACAACTTTGTTACATTGTAACTACGCCGCACCCGACGTCACTCACCGCCGCCGCCGCCACCGCGTCTGCGCTGCACGGACCGACAGAGCTCTGAGCTATAGCTCAGTGCTCTCTAAGCATCTTTGTATTTGGGCTCCAAGGAGCCCCATTGGTCCTTAGCAGACCAATGGGGTTCCTTCTGATTTGAAGAAACCCCATTGGTCTGCTAAGGACCAATGGGGCTCCTTGGAGCCCAAATACAAAGATGCTTTCGAGAGCTCTGAGCTAATATAGCTCAGAGCTCTGTCGGGTGAAGGGACGCTAAGTCCCCGCCGGCTCCGCTGCCCTCCCCGCCTCTCCCACATGTCACCTATATACATGCTGGCACCCATGGGTGCCAGCATGTATATGAGTGACAGGTGTGGGCGGAGTGGACGGCGGGAGCCGGCGGGGACTAGCGTGTATGCGGCGGCCGGCGGGTGAGCGGCGAGTGACGTCGGGTGCGGTGGTGTTACAAAGTAACAAAGTTGTTATATTGTAATAACTTTGTTACATTGTAACTGATTAGTATATTTCCGAGGATATTGCGTGGGAACTGGCTTTTAAAGGGACAGGTAAGTATTAATGGTTAATTAAGAATATTAAAGGACTTTTTTCGTGGTTATGTTTTTTGTTCAATTAAAATACTTTTTCTATGTGTTTGTGTGTTTATTTACTTTTAACTCTTAAAGGAAATGGGTAAGGGGTACTACAAGTACCTCTATACTCATTTCTCCTGGGAGGGGGGTGGGCATCTGGGGGACCCCTTTTTAAAGGGGACTCCTAGATGCCACCATGAACCCCTCCCCAGGAAATCGCGGCCTCCACCTCCACCGCCCATCGGAGGTGGAGAAGAGCCCCTTGTCCTTGGATTGGACAAGGGCTCGGAGGGGGAGGGGAAAGCTTGGCTGCCCCTCCCCTTCCGAGACCCCCCAATCCATGGACCATGCGGGCTGGTATAGTCAGGGTGCGGAGCCCCACGCGGCCGGTGCTCCGCATTCTGGCTATCCCAGTCTGCATGGGGGACAAGGGGTTAAAGAGGTCTGGGAGGGGGGACCCCACGTCGTTTTTTTTTTATATTTCCCACACTCAGAACGAAGTAAGTAAAACTCTTCCCACTTGGGGGAATCTATGAAAATAAAACACTATTGTTACCTGTGCAAAAAAAACTGACATTTTCCGCATTTAAAAGACATTTTCGCCCTTGAAACTTAAAAATCGATTTTCTCAAAAACTATAAGGTCTTTTTGAAAAAAAATTTTTTCCTCTTATTCCCACTGATCCCCTTAATATACCCTGTGAATTTGGTGTTCCTAAATTTTAAGCAGGCTTTGCTATTAACCGTTAAAATCGGCGGGTTTTTAAATGTATATATTTTTCCTTTGAAACTTTAACATCGATTTTCTCAAAAACTATAAGGTCTTTTTGAAAAAAAAAATTTTCCTCTTATTCCTTCTGATCTCCTTAATATATTCTCCAAATTTGAGGCTCTTAGCACTTAAGGGGGCTTTGCTATTAACCCTTAAAGTCGGCGGCTACCTAACATTGATCCATGCGTCAACTTTTCCGCTTGGCAGCATGACCTTACGCATTAATTGCTGGTAGGATTTTACGCGTAAACCTATAACGTAATTACTCAAACTACGGAATACTTACGCGTAATTGCGTAAGTACTATGCGTAATTATAGACATGTACCGAAATTGACTGTCTATGCCGTAAGCGTAATTTCGTAATGCGTAATAGCGTAAGATTACGCGTAATGATCCGTAAGCGTAGCTTTCTCCATTACGACCAGCACTGGCGCCACAGAATATGTTGGTGGTTTATAAATCACTAATAATGATAATAATAACTATCAAAGTGCTCCCTGTATTACTCCACATTTAGGTCGGGAGACAGGACAAGTCGGGTTCAGTGCCGCAAAGTTATCTAACATGATGTAACTCCTGCATGGTGGCCAAAATGTTAATATAAGAAAAGGAAAAAAAATGGCTACTAAACATTCTTTCTCGAGCCCGAATTGCATAGAAAACATTTTCCATCAAAATTATGTTAAGTACATTTTCCATCACTCGTAAAATATTCCAAGGCACAATGCCTAAAACGTTAAAAACAAATGTCTTATCTAACGTGTTTCCATTGGCCATTAGCCAAATACTGTCAAACCTATTCATTTTTTTGCATGGATTGTTTTGTTTTTTTTGCATGGAATAGTTTGAAAAATAATTTAGGCAGAATACATTTACATCAATATGGATGGTAAAATAATAAACTAGTCAAAAATCTTACACTTATCACATTGAAGAGGATGCGTTCAACCTCTAAATAGCCATTTTCTAATAATTAACATCCTACAAAACAAACAATGTTACTAATTTTCTTATTTTCTTCTTCTCATTTTTCCTAATTTATATACATATTTATGCATTTATTCTGCATGACTTTTTTCATTGACTTTAATGCAGTATAACCAGAATTTCTAGAAGTCTGCACAATCTCAGCGAAACCATCATGCAGTAGGAGACGGCCATCCCAGACTCGCTGTTCATTATCATGGAGGACTTCAACAGAGCCAGTCTCTGCCAAGAGCTGCCTCACTTCCATCAGCATGTCACCTGCCCCACTAGGAAGGTGAACACTATCGACCACTGCTATACGGTCCTGAAAGATGTCTACAAGGCCATCCAATAGGCAGCACTAGGTTCATCTGATCACTGCCTCATCCACTTACAAAAGGCGCCTGGAAACCTCAAAAACCGGTCCTTAAGTCCACCAAAGTGTGGTCAAGTGAGGCTAAGCTACAGCTTCAGGCCTGTTTCGCCTGAACAGACTGGAAGTGCCAAACTAAAACAAGTGGGCGGACAATGTAACCTCATACATTTAGCTTCTGTGAGAACTACTGTAGACCAACAAAAAGGCTAAGCTACAACTTCAGGCCTGCTTCAACTGCACAGACTGGAAGTGCCAAACTGCATGCAACAGCCAATACTCCCACAGCCTCCGTCTTTGCCTTAGATGTCCCGAGTCAAAACTTACCCCCTCTAGAGGTGAACAAGGCCAATGTTCTGCATCACTTGTTAAGGCTAAATCCTAGGAAAGCCTCAGGCCCTGACTGAGTGTCACTAGCCTTTCTAAAAACCTGTGCCTGGCAGCTTACTCCTATTCTGTCTTCCATCTTCA
Organism: Hyperolius riggenbachi; assembly: GCF_040937935.1. Lineage (NCBI taxonomy): Eukaryota > Metazoa > Chordata > Amphibia > Anura > Hyperoliidae > Hyperolius > Hyperolius riggenbachi. The sequence continues at coordinate 146,194,211 of NC_090653.1, forward strand.
CCATGTCCCTTCAGGAATGCAAAGTCCCTCCTTGCTTCAAGAGGGCCAACATTATCCCTGTCCCTAAAAAATCAGGGAGCTTCCAACCTCAGCAACTTCAGGCCCATGGCTCTTACACATCATCATAAAAGCTTTTGAAAGTATGGTGCTACTCCTCAAAGAGGAACTCCAGCCTATATAAACACACTGTCATTAGGTTACACTAGTTATGTTAATGAAAACTGGTAGGTAATGTGTTTTCTTACCTACCCTGTAGTAAAAGAATAGGTAGATGATTGTGATTTCCTGACAGTGGCCATTTTTTTGGTGGAAAGGAGGTGACAGGGACAGTTCCAACTGTCTTGTGTTCTGATCACTCCTTCCTGCTGCGCGTGCTCGGTTTCAAATCTCACACATGCTCAGTGAGTGAGCTGACGTAGTAAAAGTGTGACAGCTGGGAAGCCCGGGAAGACAAGCCACCCGGTGCTGTGCTGTAGCTGTCTGTGCCTGTCTCTGCCTGTACTGCCACTGGAGTCATCCTTCTTATCATCACAGCCCCCCCCCCCTCCCCGCACAGAGCACGGACTGCAGCAGAGGGGGCTCTGTTGAGGGAAATTCACTTAAGTAAGCCTTTCCCTTTTGTTCTTTGTAATCAAAGATTGTTAGCAGGCTCTGTTTGTCCCAGTCCCCCTGTCACCCCCCCCCCCCCCCTCTTATGCTAAATTGCAAAGGAGTAAAGGGCAGAATTCCAGTCAGGATTCAAATGACAAGTGTCTTCTGATGAAAGGATTTTTACTGAGCAAGTGAGGTAGCTGTTGATCTCCTCTTCTTCTGGCGAGATCAGCTGCTGCTTTGACAACAAACAAACAGCAGAACGGAACAACAACGTCAGAAATCCCATGATGCTTTGCAGCATCAGGGGAAAAATGCCCAGGGTTTTTTTGTTTCATGGGGGCGGAGCTTAGTTTCTGTACAGCCCAGAATAAGGGCATGGGTAAGAAAAACAAAGATCTGATGCTGTGAAACTGTTAAAGAAACACTAACCCTTTTCATTGCTGCTGAGTAGATTTTTAGTCTGGAGGTTCATTTTAAGCTCTCCACAAAGGCCCTGCTGGGCCTGCACCAGTTTGTGTACAGAGCGAACAGGTCCACTGATGACACCATTAACATCTTCCTGGAGCTCGTCAACAATCACCTGGATATACTATACTCATATGCCAGGATCCTCTTACTAGACTTCAGCTCGGCGCTTAACACCATCAGCCCCAACATACTTCAGGAGAACCTTCCCGTGCTTGGGGTAAAGCCTATCCTATGCTTGTGGATTACAGACTTCCTCACAAACATATCAAAAATTAGTCAAGCTAGGTGCTATCTCCTCACAACCTAGGATCACCAACACAGGAGCCCCACAAGGATGGATTCTGTCACCATTTCTGTTCTCCCCATATACAAACAAATGCAGTTCCATGGCAGACTCTGTCAAAATCTCATCATCACCAAAAATAATGAGCAGACATACCATCACCAGGTTAAGAGAATCTGCCACTGGTGTAGGGAGAACAGGCTGGAACTAAACAATGCAAAAACTGTAGAGATGATCGTTGATTTTAGGAAGCACGCCTCCACCCCACCTCCAATTCGTATTGATGGCAAGAAAGAGTTTCCTGTGTCCGCCTTCTGGCACGACAATCTCCAACGACCTGAGTTGGAAGACCAATACTGCCTTCACACAAAGGAAAGCCCAGCAGAGGCTATTTATGAAGAGTATCATGAGCTACATAGACATTCATTTTTTTAAGTGGTTTGTATCTTTCATTTATATTTTGGGAAAAAAATTAAGCTATTAGCATTCACAATGTGTAGTGATGTATTTTGTTTTATACGTTTATTTGTGTAATATACACACTTTTGAATGGGCTTTTGTAAAACCACGACCATGACTGATAGATATTGGCGTCAATTCACTAAAGGTGTGTACACACGGACTACTAAAGAGAACGACGGATCCGTCAGACCCTCCCCACTGGGCGGTCGTTCTCCCGACAGTAGTGCGTGTGTATAGTCTGTCTGCTTAGCGGATTGTTTAGAAACAGCCTCATCAGTCTGCAGATAGACGCACTACTGTCGGGAGAACGACCGCCCAGCGGGAGGGTCTGACGGACCCGTCGTTCTCTTTAGTAGTGCATGTGTACGCACCTTAAGATCATGCTGGAGATAATAAGGCAAAAGATAACTTGCCACCATACAGTGTGAGAGTTATCTTATCTCTTCATTCCTTAAGTTACCTCCTCTGTATTTAAGTTACCTCCTCTGTAGTTAAGTTAACTCCTCTGTAGTTATTTTCACACGCAGTTAATTAACAGCCTGTCTAGAATTCTTGAGTTTTTTTAAGGATTGAAGAGTAGTGATGCTCAAATACCCCTTTTTAAAATTCGAGTTTGGTCGAATTCGAATAGTAAATTATTCGAGGTCAGTCGAATATTCGAGTCGAATAATTTTTACTATTCGATTCGACCTCGGACTTCGAGCTCACTATTCGAGTCGGTATTCGAGCTAACTATTCGAGCTGACTATTCGAATTGGCCTTAAATAGCTTCCAACACTTGTTTTGAGGGTGAATGATGCAAGAAACCTCTTTTTTTCCAAGTAACAACAGCAAGTGATTATGTGGGGATGTTCCTTTAAAAAAAAATGTGGAAAGAGAAGTTGTGTCCTTAATTTTGTTCAGTAGTGTTACTGTATATACTTGTTCTTCTTCTTCTTTATCTTTCTTCTTCTTCTATATCTTCTTCTTCTTCTTCTATATTGTCTTCTTCTTCTTCTTCTATATTGTCTTCTTCTTCTTCTTCTATATTGTCTTCTTCTTCTTCTTCTTCTTCTTCTTCTTCTTCTTCTTCTTCTTCTTCTTCTTCTTCTTCTTCTTCTTCTTCTTCTTCTTCTTCTTCTTCTTCTTCTTCTTCTTCTTCTTCTTCTTCTATTGAGCGTAACAAATAGCTGGTGGGCGCACGCATGTTGGAAGCGCCATTGTATGTGCTCCCTGGCAGTGGAAACACAAAGACAGCAGGAGGTAAATTCAGCAGCAGGAGGAGGAGGATGAGTGTGTGGCAGCAGGCAGTCAATGAGGCAGGCAGCTCGCCGTGACATAATAGCCCTGGTACCTAGCGGTGATACCAGGGCTGTAAATAAACACAACAGGAGGTCCCAGACAGCGGTCGTGCAGCCCACATTGTGTCCAATACACAACTGGGACAACACAGTTTTCAACCCGGGCACCTCAGAAAAATTAAACCTTTTTTTTTTTTTTTAATGGTTTGTTTGGTTTTGGTTTTGCAACCAATATAGCTATTGTTTGACGTAATAGCTGGTGGCAGAGTGGCAGCAGAAGTTAATTCTGTGTACCCTGGCAGTGGGAAACACAGACAGACAGCAGCAGCAGGAGGAGGAATGGAGGAGTAGGCGAGCAGCTATTGTTTGACGTAATAGCTGGTGGCAGAGTGGCAGCAGAAGGTACATCATCTGTGTACCCTGGCAGTGGGAAACACAGACAGACAGCAGCAGCAGGAGGAGGAATGGAGGAGTAGGCGAGCAGCTATTGTTTGACGTAATAGCTGGTGGCAGAGTGGCAGCAGAAGGTAAATCATCTGTGTACCCTGGCAGTGGGAAACACAGACAGACAGCAGCAGCAGGAGGAGGTATGGAGGAGCAGTGTGAGTGTGGCAGCAGGTAGGCAGCGTGACATAATAGCCCTGGTACCTAGCGGTGATACCAGGGCTGTAAATAAACACAACAGGAGGTCCCAGACAGCGGTCGTGCAGCCCACATTGTGTCCAATACACAACTGGGACAACACAGTTTTCAACCCGGGCACCTCAGAAAAATTAAACCTTTTTTTTTTTTTTTAATGGTTTGTTTGGTTTTGGTTTTGCAACCAATATAGCTATTGTTTGACGTAATAGCTGGTGGCAGAGTGGCAGCAGAAGTTAATTCTGTGTACCCTGGCAGTGGGAAACACAGACAGACAGCAGCAGCAGGAGGAGGAATGGAGGAGTAGGCGAGCAGCTATTGTTTGACGTAATAGCTGGTGGCAGAGTGGCAGCAGAAGGTAAATCATCTGTGTACCCTGGCAGTGGGAAACACAGACAGACAGCAGCAGCAGGAGGAGGAATGGAGGAGTAGGCGAGCAGCTATTGTTTGACGTAATAGCTGGTGGCAGAGTGGCAGCAGAAGGTAAATCATCTGTGTACCCTGGCAGTGGGAAACACAGACAGACAGCAGCAGCAGCAGCAGGAGGAGGTATGGAGGAGCAGTGTGAGTGTGGCAGCAGGTAGGCAGCGTGACATAATAGCCCTGGTACCTAGCGGTGATACCAGGGCTGTAAATAAACACAACAGGAGGTCCCAGACAGCGGTCGTGCAGCCCACATTGTGTCCAATACACAACTGGGACAACACAGTTTTCAACCCGGGCACCTCAGAAAAATTAAACCTTTTTTTTTTTTTATGGTTTTTTGGTTTTTGGTTTTGCAACCAATATAGCTATTGTTTGACGTAATAGCTGGTGGCAGAGTGGCAGCAGAAGAAGGTAATTCTGTGTACCCTGGCAGTGGGAAACACAGACAGACAGCAGAAGGGCAGTACACAGCAGCCCACTGTAGGTGTAAAATGTGTGGCTGCAGGCAACGTAATAGTCAAAGTGAACCAGGATGGCTTAGTGAGCAGGAGCCAGGAGGTGGTAAAGGGTGGTAAGGCACATTAACGATGGTTCCGGCAGCCAGTTCATGTCCCCCTCTCGCCGACAACAGGGGCCAGGAACTCGCCTTCCACCCACGCCTGGTTCATCTTGAGAAACGTCAGTCTGTCCACAGACTTGTGAGACAGACGTGAGCGTTTCTCGGTGACCACGCCACCAGCTGCACTGAAGCAGCGCTCGGACAGCACGCTGGAAGGGGGGCAGGACAGCACTTCCAGGGCGTACTGCGCCAGCTCGCTCCAGATCTCCATGCGCTTGACCCAATACTCCATGGGATCAACAGGGGCATCGCTGTCAAGCCCGCTGTACGACCCCATGTAGTCAGCCACCATGCGGGTCAGGCGCTGGCTGTGACCGGAGGAGGATGCTGCTGCATGCATCTCCTCTCTAGTCACTGCTGCCGGAGCCTCTACAGTCCTGTAGAGCTCGTGGCTGAGAGACAGCAGGTCTGTGGGGCGCTTGCTGCTGCTGGATGCAGGCACCTGCTGCTGCCTCTGTGCTGGCTGCTGGACAGTGGGGGTGGAAGGCTGGGGGAAGGCTTCCTCCAAGCGCTCAACAAGGGCCTGCTGCAAGCTCCTTATTTGTTGCGCTGGGTCTCCTCCTGCAGGCGGCAGGAACTGGCTCAACTTCCCCTTGAGGCGTGGGTCCAACATCATGCTGATCCAGATGTCCTCCCTCTGCTTCATCTGGATCACCCTGGGGTCCCTGCGCAGGCACGTCAGCATGTGCGCTGCCATTGGGAAGAGGCGGGCCACGTCTGCTGGCACATCGACGTCAGTGCTGTCCTCATCCTCCTCCTCTGCCGCCTCATCCTCTCTCCACCCCCGCACCAACTCAGCTGCGCTGTGCTGATCCCCCTCATCAGCAGCCAGGTCAGGGACCTCCACCAAGTCCTCCTCCTCCTCCCCCTCAGAGGTGGACTGCGCAGCTGGTTGCCGCTCCTGCTGGTCCAAGGCTGCCGCTCCCTGTTCCAGCAAAGCATCGAGGGCCCTGTTCAGCAGAGAAACCAGGGGCACCCACTCGCAGACCATAGCATGGTCCCTGCTCACCATGTTTGTGGCCTGCAGGAAGGGAGCCAGCACTAAGCACACCTGCTGCATGTGCCTCCAGTCATCATCGGGGACGATGGACGGGAAGTTGCTGGTCTTGTCCCTTCTCAGAGCTGCGGAAACAGTGGCCAGGGCAAGGTACTGTTTGACAGCGCGCCTCTGTTCAACCAGACGCTCCAACATCGCCAGGGTGGAGTTCCAGCGAGTCGGAACGTCAAGGATCAGCCGATGGCGTGGCAGATCCAGCTCCTTTTGCACGTCTTCCAGGCTCGCACAGGCTGCAGCCGAGCGCCGGAAGTGACGCACAACATTCCTTGCCGTTTCCAGCAGTTCGCCCATCCCCTGGTAGGTGCGCAGGAACTTCTGCACCACCAGGTTCAGCACGTGGGCAAGACAGGGGATGTGGGTCAGGTTTCCCCTGTCTATTGCGGCAACCAGATTGGCCCCATTGTCGGCCACCACCTCTCCGACTCTGAGGCCTCTGGGGGTCAGCCAAATCCTCTCCTGCTCCTGGAGTTTGGCCAACACATGGGTTGCCGTCAGCTTGGTCTTCCCAAGGCTGACCAAGTGCAGCAGCGCTTGGCAGTGGCGGGCCTTCACGCTGCTGCTGAGGCGGGGGGTTTGGCCAGGTGTGCCGGAGGATGGCAGAGGATCGGAGGAACCTGCTGCAGTTCCCCTGAGCCTGCGGGGTGGCACCACCCACTGTGTTGCTGCTGCTGCTGTGCCCGCTGCTGCTCTCCCATCCTCACCCCCTTCCACCAAGCTGACCCAGTGGACAGTGAAGGACAGGTAGCGGCCTGTCCCGAAGCGGCTGCTCCAGGAGTCCATGGTGACGTGGACCCTTTCACCAACCGCGTGCTCCAGCCCTCGCTCCACATTGGCCATCACAAAGCGGTGCAGTGCAGGAATGGCCTTGCGGGCAAAGAAGTGTCTGCTGGGGAGCTGCCAGTCTGGGGCTGCGCAAGCAAGCAGCGCACGAATGTCGCTCCCCTCCTGCACGAGCGTGTACGGCAGGAGTTGGGAGCACATGGCCCGTGCCAGCAAGCCGTTCAGCTGCCGCACGCGACGGCTGCTGGGAGGCAGAGCCCTAACCACCCCCTGGAAGGACTCGCTCAAAAGGCTCTGGCGTGGCCTTTTGCTGACACGGGAATCAGCAGACACAGCAGAGGAGGCCACTGAGGACTGGCTGCCAGAACAGGCCTCAGTGTCGGCGGCAGGAGTTGCAGAGGGGGGAGGAGCAGTGCGTTTCCGCACTCCTGCTGGTGCTGCTGGAGGAGCAGGAGGGCGGGTGGCTGCTGTTGCTGCTGCTGCTGCTGAAGGCTGTGCAGTGATGGGTGTGGTGCCACTGCCAGCAGCAGATGCCTTCAGCCTCTGGAACTCCTCATGCTGGTGGAAATGTTTAGCCGCAAGGTGGTTGATGAGCGAGCTGGTGCTGAACTTTAAGGGGTCTGCACCTCTGCTCAACTTCCGCTGACAGTGGTTGCAAGTGGCGTACTTGCTGTACACAGTGGGCATGGTGAAAAACCGCCAGATTGGTGACAGAAACTTCCCCCTACGGCATGGAAGCGCTGCTGCCTGTCTCCCTGTGGTGGTTGGGGGGGGGGCTTGGGTGCGGCTGGGGGTGGTACTGGCTGATGCTGCTGCTGCTGCTGCTGAGCCTGAGACACCAGCAGGCTGTGGGACGCTGCCAATGCTTGCAATGATGCGCCTCCTTGCAAGGCCCACAAGCGCATCCTCCTCCTCCTCCTCAGAGCTGCTGAGGACGACATCCCCTGGAGGTGGTGGCACCCAGTCTCTGTCTGTCACCGGGTCATCATCATCCTCCCCCTCCTGAAACATGTCCTGCTGGGATGAGGACCCCCCAAACTCCTCTCCTGATGCATGGATGGGCTGCTTGACTGTCGCCACAGTCTTGCTGTCCAATCCCTCATCCCCCAAAGTGCCCATCAGCATCTCCTCCTCAAGATCGCCAACAACAGCAGACAATTTACTCATGATGCCTGGGGTCAAAAGACTGCTGAATGACAGGTCGGCGAGTGACGGTGAACTGGCCTCCTCCCCAGACCCTGCTGGGCGGCTGCTGCAAACAGGGGTGGTGGTGGTGGTGAGGGTGGAGGCCTCGGATGCAGAGCTGATGGCGGGCTGCTCATCCTCCGTCATGAGTTGCACCACAGTGTCTGCATCCTTTTCCTCAATGGGACGTTTCCGACCCGGCTGGAGGAAAATGGGAGCAGGTGCTACACGCTGCTGCTGCTGTGTCTCTGCAGCGTGAGTTGCAGATGCTCCTGCTGGGCGGCGCCCAAGGCGTCCACGGCCAGTGGCTATCGGAGGAATGTTAGCCACTGACGCTGCTGCTGCTGCTGCGGAACTGTGCATGGTGGCGCGCCCGCGGCCGCGGCTTGCCACAATGCTGCTCCCTCTCCTCCTGATTCCCTTGCTGCCCTTCCCCTTGCCCAAACCGCGCTGGCTGCCACTTCCAGACATCTTCAATGTTTTGGGCGTGTAGACAAAAGTTTTGTAAAAGGGCGGGTGAAAAGTGGGGTACTTTAATGGAGTGGGTTGGTTGGTGAGGTGACTGAGTGAGTGTCCCCTAGTACAGTAAGTAAGTAGTAACAGTCAGGAAGTACAACTAGCAGTTACAATAATCAGTAGTAATCACAAGTAAATTTAGTGTGTGTACACTCAGACAGTGAGTGACCGCACGCAGGAGCTAGTAGCCTATGAACACAGTGACTGAGTGTCCTAGACTCCTAGTACAGTAAGAGTAAGTAGTAACAGTAAGTAGAACTAACTAATTACAATAATCAATCAGCGATCAGAAGGAAATGGAGTGTGGGTGGTGTGTGTACACTCAGACAGTGAGTGACCGCACGCAGGAGCTAGTAGCCTATGAACACAGTGACTGAGTGTCCTAGACTCCTAGTACAGTAAGAGTAAGTAGTAACAGTAAGTAGAACTAACTAATAATCAATCAGCGATCAGAAGGTAATGGAGTGTGGGTGGTGTGTGTACACTCAGACAGTGAGTGCACGCACGCAGGAGCTAGTAGCCTATGAACACAGTGACTGAGTGTCCTAGACTCCTAGTACAGTAAGAGTAAGTAGTAACAGTAAGTAGAACTAACTAATAATCAATCAGCGATCAGAAGGTAATGGAGTGTGGGTGGTGTGTGTACACTCAGACAGTGAGTGACCGCACGCAGGAGCTAGTAGCCTTTGAACACAGTGACTGTCTGACTGAGTGTCCTAGACTCCTAGTACAGTAAGAGTAAGTAGTAACAGTAAGTACAACTAACTAACAATAATCTATCAGTAATCAGAAGGAAATAGAGTGTGTGTACACACAGACAGTGAGTGAGTGCACACACGCAGGAGCTAGCTAGTAGCCTATAAACAGTGACAGTCAGTGAGTGTCCTACTCCTAGTACAGTATAACTACAATACTATTAGTAAAGGACAGCAGAAATACTGGTATAGATGAGAGAAATAAACAGAGGACAGCTGCCCACAGAGGCAAGGCCCCCCTGAGGCCTAAACCTGTAAGCTTGCAGCAGCTGCCTGTCTCTAATGTAACACACAAGCTACTAACTAAAATACAATGTCTATCTAACTAACAACAATATAGGTGTATATGGCAGGTGTAGGTGAGCAAAAACGCTAGGTAAATGATCACAATAGAGCACTTGCTAAGCCAAAGCACAAAGGAGCAACTCTCTCTCTGTACAAGTCTCAGGCAAGCATGGAGAAACGGAACATGGCGGCCGCTATTTATAGGGTAGGGGCTGGCCAGGGTCCCCCTCTGTGATTGGCTGCCGTCAGAGGGCCTGGGAGCCCTCTGATTGGCTCTAAGGACATCAATCTGGGCTATGACGCTATTCGAGCTCGGTACCGAGCTCGAATAGCGCCGTTTGCTCGAATAGCTCGAATAGTGAATGGGCTATTCGAGTGTACTCGGATAGCCCATTCGAATAGCTACAGCTATTCGGAGCTCGAATACCGAGCTCGGATAGCTGAAAAAGAGCTCGAATATTCGAGCTACTCGAATATTCGAGCTCTGCTGAGCACCACTGTTGAAGAGTTAACTTAAAGACAGAAGAGTTAACTTTAGGTTTGCCTGAAGTAAAATGTTTCCTGAATACTACATGCCATGGTGATAATTATAGAAATGGTATTAAAGACAGGAGATAAGCTTAGTGAATAGAGGCCATAGCAAGTCTTCAATGCATCTTAAAGTGGGATTAAACTCTCTATATAATGACATAAGAAAATACATGATATGGCATCTCCATAATAAATGCACTGTACCTGTAACACCTTTTCCTCTGTCCAAAGCCTTGCACCATTATAAATACTTTTGTTGTAATTGTATTCATAGTGGATAAGCATTTAATTTGAGCTCCAAAATTCCAGTTGAACCAAAATCACATTAAAATTACAATAGTAAAAAAAAATTGATATTGCACAAAAATCACATTCATAGTCATACCAAAATCACATTCAAATCACAAAAGCTGAAAAATCTACTCCTTAATCCTCAGCTTCAGATATAACAGGGCTGGCTGATCAACCAGGTGATTATTGTAGGTAATAAACATTTTCTAAAGTGCTTGAAATTTTGAATAAATACTTTTTCCAAAATCGCAATGTGTGACATTTTGAATAATACTTTGTCAAAAATCGCTATCGCACCAAGATCGCACATAAAATCCCATCAAAATCACAATCACATAAAAATCGCATAAAAGTCACAATAGTTTAAAAAATCTACATCCTTCTCCTCAGTTTCAGAAATAACAGAACTGGCAAACCAACTAGGTGATTACTAAAGGTAATGAACATTTTTCAAATTGCTTGACATTTTGAATAATATTTTTGTGTGTGAAGTGTGAACATTACTTTTTAAAATATTGTATTTATTGATTTGCATCCCACTTCAACAGAGTCAATAGTGATAGCAATTTGTTGCTAGTGACAAGCCAAAACAATCACGTGCTGGAGCTAGCAACTAGTCATAGGAAGCATAATATTATGTTTAGGGAATAGTGGTAGTAACTATAAGTAACTCAGTTACTTTTGTAACATTTAGGGACATGAACATGGCCATACTTGTTTTTCTATTATTTTTGTGATCATGTCACATTTTTGCAAAGATAAGAATAATTGCAAAAGTGCATGGACATAAAAAAAAACATTTTCTGCAAAGGCATGGAAGTCATGTTTTTGGCAAATGCACTGAAATCAATGCACATGAGAAAGCCAAATGCTTTGTGGTTAAGAGATTTGAGAAAATTCCTTTTTGGCAAATGCAATTAAGGCATGGTTATGGGAAAACTCATCTTCCAAATAGCTAAAATGTTTGTAAAGATCTGAAATGAATTAAAGTGTAGTTTTTGACATAACTATGGTTACGTTCCAAAAATGTTTTACAATAAAATGTAAATATGCCTTCACTGATAACATTACTGGTTACTGGATTATCAGATGGTCTTGTACCTGTATGTAATTGCTGTGCAAACAAGAAATGTCTCTGCTTCCATCTAGATACAGCATAAGCTTTTCTGCATTGTTTACACAGCATAGTAGTCCTCAGCACATGATCATTTCGGACTGCAATGGCAATCTTATGAATCTGCTTCTAAATGAAGTGGACATTTGAATACTTAACCCTTCCAGTAACATAAAAACAATAATATGCATTTTTTCTATTAGTTTTATGCTGTGTTTAATTCTTTAAACCATGGACAAAGTTTGGAGTATCATACCCATGTAAGTACAAGTTTGTAAAACATTTATAAAACATTTTCTTTCCTTGATACTGTAGGGGTGAAGTGGGTGGAAGTGGGAGGAATGAAAACAGTTAACATTCCAGTACATTTTGGGCAGAATTCCTCAATACAAGTGTAGGCTGCATGACATTTCGGCTAAACATCACTAGGAGGGTGGCATTGCATACTAAAATTCTGTAATATATAAGTGTAACAGTCTCTGGAGATGCAGCTGCGGGTAGTCAGGATGCCCCCGCAGCTGCTTCGGTTTCTCTGTCGGGCGTTTCTCCCGTTCCTCCGGCGTCTAGCACGCCGAGGAGGGGACTGTCAGTGGCTCATAGGGTGGCTTTGTCACGCGCGCGCGCGCACAGACAGGACCTTTATGCGGGGAGGAGGCTCGTCAGCTGACCTGCTGGTCGGCTGACGTCAGAGGAGACTCTCTGCGTTTCCGATTGGCTGATGGGTGTGGGCATGGCCGAGGGGTCTCCTCCGCTTCTTAAGCCGCTTGGAGTCACTTGCAAACTGTCTGCTGTTGTGAATGCTTCGTGTTAGCACTCAGACCTTAGATAGATCCGGTGTGCTTTGATCTGGGAGGAAACCGGGGATTTCACACAAGACTAGGATTTATTATTATCATTGTTGTTATATTGCTTGATATCCTGTGTATGACTCTGGCTCTCTTCTGACTTTGCTTTCGATTAACGATTCTGTAATTTAGCCCATCTGATCCTGTTGCTGACTCTGCCTGAAATATCTCTATCCTTTTGCCTGCCGATTTTGTACTGTATCTTCTTGTCTGCTGCCGATCCAATCTGTCTGACCACTCCACTCACCAGTGAGCCCTTGTCACTGGTGAGGTTCATTACTGATAGTACCCACCAGCTCCTCTGGTGAGGTTCTACCAAACTGATCAGTATTACAGTTGCACCAAGCACTATACACTTGCAATTACCTTGTTAGCTATACTTGCATTATTGGTGATTCTGCAGATCACCATATAATCAGGTATAGTGTCTGACTTATTGGTGGTACTGCAGATCACCCAATAACCAGACTCCTGTTTTGTTACACCAATCGTTACAATAAGTATGAGAAGCATTTATGACTCTGAAACTGGGATAATTAAGGTAAAATGGGTATCCGTAATCATTTATAACATTCTGCTATGCCATTAGAGTTCCTCTTTAAGCTGTAAGAAATGTAAGAAATCATGTTTCTATACCTCCCACTCCTTTCAGACACAGATTTTCCATTATGGTTGTTTTAAGAGCATTCTATGGTGCCTTTTTACAATCCATGGCATCTCAATTCTGTTCAGTCAGCTTTTTATGACAGACATCCATTAACTCCAGATGACCTCAGAGACTTTGTAGGTTCATATAAAATGGAAACATGAGTGGACACAATGTTATTCTTTTTAAAGCATCATAAAAAGCACAAATATTTTATTTGCTAACAAGTGATGTCTCATATACTTCCTAGTTACATAAGGATTTTGTGTTAACCTCTCACTGTGATGTCAGAAAAATAGAAATATCCTTCATGCAATATGTGCAGCTTGGAATTGGACCAATTAAGGGCAGAAGCTGGGGATTATGATTAGTTCCATTGCAGGCTGCATAGATTTGTATACAATTAACATAATATTCGCCTCAACACAATTAGCATCTCACTGACCATTTCTGGAGTGCATGTAGGTATTATAAAGCCACTTTTCTTGATCTGTTTGTTTTTGAAATGTGGGAGGAAACCATAGTGCCTGGAGAAAACCCACACAAAAGAAACATGCAAACTCCATGCAGATAATTCCCTGGCTGGAATTGAAAATGGGGACCTAGAGTTGAAAGGCTAGCCACAAAATACTGTATCTATTAGGTATAGTATACTGTATCTATTAGGTATAGTTTATAGGTGAAGTGGTTTGAAGTATAAAATATGTATTAGTATATATAGTGTGGAAGCTATATACATTGACATTGTATAGATGGCATAATGTGTATTTCATAATACACATGTTAATCAGGTAAAACCAGCGTACAGATGAATTAGGGTAAATTCACAAGAGACTGGTAAAATTGACATGGGCACTGTAAGAAACTATACGTTGGTTGCTATGGGCAACAACACAACACCTTTGTTCGGCACCAGCAACTCATTAACAGGAGCTGCAAACATGACTCATCACAGCACGCAGTATAGGAGATAGAACTTCTTAGGCGTCTTCAAAGTTTCAGGGGTTTATTCAGTAAACAGATATACAGATACAGTTCGTTACATCTTTAGCCAAGCAGATTATTCTGTAGTAAGTTTTTTGCGTTGCAGCTTCTTGATTCCCTTGCATGGAATCAGGTGTCCTCTTATGTCTATCCTACGTCTATCCAAAGAGTTAAATGTGACATCATCTGAGCCATCCCCCGAAACCTACAATTGGCTCAGACCCCTTGTTGGAGCATCCATGTAATAAGAAAAAAAATGTGACATGACAAGATGGAAAACAGCTGCTAAGTCCATCATGTCTTGCCATACTGTGCAATAGAGTTTAGGGCTAGTTCACAGTGCATCAGTTGCGTTGCAGAATAATTCTGCATGACAACTCACTGCCCGTACAATTCTATGGGCCTGTCTAGCATTGTAACAGATCATGTTAGGAGTAGCTAGATTTTTCATTGCCCAGGGACAATGTCCTATCCCCCAAGGACCCCAGCACTGAAAAATAGGCATGGCCATGCAACAGAATGTACTCTGTAGAGTGTTCTGGAAGATGTCACTGCTATATTAATACAGTATAGTAATATGGTGGGACATTAAACTATGCATCAAAAAGAGTGAGAGTCCGGCACTGCATACTTGTGTTGCAGGACTACATGAAGCAGAAATGGTCCTCCAATCAGGTGAGGTGGATGCAGTGGGTGCAGGGTGCGGAAGGGCAGCCTAACGGCCATTTCACATGGTATTGCTTTTCTCTCATTGACTGCAGGACATTACAATAGGGCAGGATTAGATTGTGAGCTCCTCTGAGATAGGCAGTGACATGAATATATACATATATATCATCTTATAAGACAAACTAGACTTTAGTGAAAATAGTTTTACTTTTCTTTTATCAATTGCTTAGATTTCAATCATAGTAAATTGACTACAAAAAGGACAACTTATGGTATTTTGCTGTGGACAAAAATACTTTCCATTTCCTCTTTGTCTCTCTGTATGAGTGTATTAGCATTTTAAGTTGGCATTTTGATTATAACAAATGAATATAATATTTCAAAATACTGTCCATTATTGAGGTTTTATAAAAGACATTTTTACATTGTCCATTGAAAAGTGGAATTAAAATATCACATACCAATTATACAGAGATGAGTATGTGAAAATGTAAAGACTGGATTTTGAACCAAGCTGTGAAATCTATTCTGTTTTCATTATAGCTTTTCATCATTTTGAAGTACAGTATCTTGCGCACTGTCATAATAATGCCTTATCATCTGTGCCAAAAAGAAGACCAGACTTGTATTAGAATGTGCAATTTGCTAAGATAAACAAAAGGTATCAGACTGTATTCATTTTGCTGCCAAGTGCAATCATAAATAAGAAAAATCACTTTTTCAGACTTCACAAGTGGACTTTGAAGGAGATAACTCCAATGGGTTTTCAAGGTTATTCAGTAATGTTTGAAATGTCACAGTTCTTTACAAAAAATAAAGTTAAATTCATAACTACGTGTCTTAAAAGTTCAATTCCAAGGGCCATGACATAAGGACCTTTTCATCACCAGAGACACATAGTTATTGAGAAGTTCTCCAAATACTAGAATAATTCATTTTGATTGTGTTACTAGCTTTCTGGTTTCTCCCCACAACTCTAACTTTAATGAGTTGATCATTTGTACAGACTTGGCTAGAGATGTGTTCCTAACAAGGGCATTACTAATGCGCCATAGATCAGCCTCAATTTATTTAAAGCAAGTTGGTGCATGCAGCAGCAATAAGAGAAGCATTAACTGATATGGTCCAGCATGACCCAAATGAAGATTTCACACTTTGTCTCTCTAATAGAAGACAGATATGTTACATCCAGGTCAGATTTGCAGGAATACCATTTTTTTTGTCAATCACTGCCCTTCACTCGACCCAGTATGTAAATAATTAAAATATACTAACACCATCGTAATAAAAATACTTTCCATGATAACCTAAGGACCTTTAGATCACCCCTCATATATATATGTCAGAATCCTCTTTATTCACCAAGTATGCCAATGACATACCTGAAATTGGTTGTGATACTCATGGCAATGGTAGAAGTACATGTGATATGAAACAGACTTAGCATTGGTAAATGTAGATTGATACAGGCCAGGGGAACATGCTCTAAGGCAGTGTTTCTCAACATTTTATTGGTTTGCACCCCTTTTAAAACCCTGTACTCACCAAGTACCCCCTAGCATAGTAATCATTATGACAAGTACTTCTTGACAAATATATATTTAATTATAGTACATGATAAGTGTTTCTAAACAATTTCCAAGCATTTAATATCACTTTTAATGAGTTAAAACACTAAGTTGGTGTTATTTAAATAATATTTATCACTTTCTAAAACTCTAAATGTGTTATTTTTGGTTAAGTATATCAAGCCTGAGTACTCCCGGGAACCATCAGAAGTATCTTCTAGTGTATGTGTACCACACGTTGAGAACCTAGGCTCTAAAGGATCTGCTGCTATTGTCCTGGCAGATGCCACAAGGCACCTCCACTGGTCTTGTAGGTTCATGCTGTGATTACATGTTGAGTATAAATACTGAACAGGAATAGGTATATTATCCATATACTATTACACTAACTACATAGTATGTCTATTACATATTACAGGCACACTGTGAACTCACTTTTACTTATTGATATATATATATATATATATATATATATATATATATATATATATATATATATGTATATAGAGTGGGTTGCAAAAGTGTTCGGCCCCCTTGAAGTTTTTCCACATTTTGTCACATTACTGCCACAAACATGCATCTATTTTAGTGGAATTCCACATGAAAGACCAATACAAAGTGATGTACACGTGAGAAGTGGATCGAAAATCATACATCATTCCAAACATTTTTTACAAATAAATAACTGCAAAAAGGGGTGTGCGTAATTATTCGGCCCCCTGAGTCAATACTTTGTAGAACCACCTTTTGCTGCAATTACAGCTGCCAGTCTTTCAGGGTATGTCTCTACCAGCTTTGCACATCTAGAGACTGAAATCCTTGCCCATTCTTCTTTGCAAAACAGCTCCAGCTTAGTCAGATTAGATGGACAGCGTTTGTGAACAGCAGTTTTCAGATCTTGCCACAGATTCTCGATTGGATTTAGATTTGGACTTTGACTGGGCCATTCTAACACGTGGATATGTTTTGTTTTAAACAATTCCATTGTTGCCCTGGCTTTATGTTCAGGGTCGTTCTCCTGCTGGAAGGTGAACCTCCACCTCAGTCTCAAGGCTTTAGCAGTCTCCAAGAGGTTTTCTTCCAAGTTTGCCCTGTATTTGACTTCATCCATCTTCCCATCAACTCTGACCAGCTTTCCTGTCCCTGCTGAAGAGATGCACCCCCCGAGCATGATGCTGCCACCACCATATTTGACAGTGGGGATGGTGTTTTCAGAGTGATGTGCAGTGTTAGTTTTCTGCCACACATAGCGTTTTGCATTTTGGCCAAAAAGTTCCATTTTGTTCTCATCTGACCAGAGCACCTTCTTCCACATGGTTGCTGTGTCCCCCACATGGCTTGTGGCAAACTGCAAATGGGACTTCTTATGCTTTCTGTTAACAATGCCTTTCTTCTTGCCACTCTTCCATGAAGGCCAACTTTGTACAGTGCATGACTAATAGTTGTCCTATGGACAGAGTCTCCCACCTGAGCTGTAGATCTCTGCAGCTCGTCCAGAGTCACCACGGGCCTCTTGACTGCATTTCTGATCAGCGCTCTCCTTGTTCGGCCGGTGAGTTTAGATGGATGGCCTTGTCTTGGTAGGTTTACAGTTGTGCCATACTCCTTTCATTTCTGAATGATTGCTTAAACAGTGCTCTGTGGGATGTTCAAGGCTTTGAAATATTTTTGTAGCCCAAGCCTGCTTTAAATTTCTCATTAACTTGATCCCTGACCTGTCTTGGACCGGTCTTGTGTGTTCTTTGGACTTCACGGTGTTGTTGCTCCCAATATTCTCTTAGACAACCTCTGAGGCCCTCACAGAGCAGCTGTATTTGTACTGACATTAGATTACACACAGGTGCACTCTATTTAGTCATTAGCACTCATCAGGCAATGTCTATAGGCAACTGACTGCACTCAGATCAAAGGGGGCCGAATAATTATGCACACACCACTTTTTGCAGTTATTTATTTGTAAAAAATGTTTGGAATCATGTATGATTTTAGTTCCACTTCTCACATGTACACCACTTTGTGTTGGTCTTTCACGTGGAATTCCAACAAAATTGATTCATGTTTGTGGCAGTAATATGACAAAATGTGGAAAACTTCAAGGGGGCCGAATACTTTTGCAACCCACTGTATATATTATGTGCCAGGGAATGAGCAGCACAAACCAAATTGTATGCAATACTATGCAAAGCATGCACGCAGCACTGGAGAATAGAGATGTCGCAAACGGTTCCCGAACCGTTCGTTGGCGAACATCTCAGTCTCTCTGTGCTATGTACTACTTCCGGGTCGCTATGACCCAGAGTAGTACGCCTGCGCTGGCCCGGTGGTGCGTGTCCTAGATCGTGCTCCTATTGCTGGGCACTTTTTGTGCATGTGCGTGACGTCATAAGTGACGTCACACATGCGCAGAGAGTGCCCGGCAACAGGAGCACGATCTAGGACGCGCACCGCCGGGCCAGTGCAGGCGTACTACTCCGGGTCATACCGACCTCGAAGTAGTACATAGCACAGAGAGAGTCGCCCGGCGAACGGTTCGGGCCATCTCTACTAGAGAACCCCAATCTCCATAAGAAATATATAAATACAGAGGGGCTGCAGCACACAACAGGAAAACAGTGACAGGGGCTCTTGGTTACACTTTAACGCGTTTAAGCTCACCAACTGCACCAAAGTGTCCCTGATATGGTGAGTCCTACTCTAACCAGGCAAAAATGCTAGTTTTTATCAGCGTTCTAGTGGGAACCATGCCAAAAGTCCAAGGGTCAACTAACTAGGAGAAATAACATTAAAAACACCTCACCTTCTACTAGCTACTAACTGAACTATGAGCTCCGCTCATTTATAGGCTTAACTGTGCTAGAGGTGGGCATGGTTATGCACGCTCACGGGAAAATAATATATGTCAGGGGATGAGCAGCACAAACCAAATTTTATGCAATACTATGCAAAGCATGCATGCAGCACTGAAGAACCCCAATCTCCATAAGAAATATATAAATACAGAGGGGCTGCAGCACAAAACAGGAAAACAGTGACAGGGGCTCAGTTAGTAGCTAGCAGAAGGTGAGGTGTTTTTAATTTCATTTCTTCCATTTAGTTGATCCTCTGGCTTTTGGCATGGTTCCCACTAGAACGCTGATAAAAACTAGCATTTTTGCCTGGTTAGAGTAGGACTCACCAGATCGGGGACACTTTGGCGCAGTTGGTGAGCTTAAACGCGTTAAAGCGTAACCAAGAGCCCCTGTCACTGTTTTCCTGTTGTGTGCTGCAGCCCTTCTGTATTTATATATTTATTATGGAGATTGGGGTTCTCCAGTGCTGCATACATGCTTTGCATAGTATTGCATAAAATTTGGTTTGTGCTGCTCATCCCTCGGTATTTTCCCCTGTGAGCGTGCATAACCACGCCCACCTCTAGCACAGTTAAGCATATAAATGAGCAGAACTCATAGTTCAGTTAGTAGCTAGTAGAAGGTGAGGTGTTTTTAATTTCATTTCTCCCATTTAGTTGACCCCTGGGCTTTTGGGATGGTTCCCACTAGAACGCTGATAAAAACTAGCATTTTTGCCTGGTTAGAGTAGGACTCACCAGATCGGGGACACTTTGGCGCAGTTGGTGAGCTTAAACTCGTTAAAGGCCCCTGTCACTGTTTTCCTGTTGTGTGCTGCAGCGTGTGTGTGTGTGTGTGTGTGTGCTGCAGCGTGTGTGTGTGTGTGTGTGTGCTGCAGCGTGTGTGTGTGTGCTGCAGCGTGTGTGTGTGCTGCAGCGTGTGTGTGTGTGTGCTGCAGCGTGTGTGTGTGCTGCAGCGTGTGTGTGGGTGTGTGCTGCAGCGCGGGTGTGTGTGTGTTGCAGCGTGTGTGTGTGTGCTGCAGCGTGTGTGTGTGTGCGTGTGTGTGTGCGCGTGTGTGCGCGTGCGTGTGTGTGCGCGTGTGTGTGTGTGACTGTGTGTGTGTGTGTGTGTGTGTGTATATATATATATATATACATACACACACAGTATACTGTAATTTTTATTTTATCTTAGATGTGCTGTGTGATGTGGCCGCTTTGATTTATAAATAATGTAATGTGTCTATTATTGCATGCATACTTTGCTTACTATTATGCACTGGGGCGGCTGTTTATCCTTTTAGTTTCTTTATATAATCTCTTGTGAGCATGCATCACCACCTTTATCAAGCCCTTAAGCCCTATTCCCACTAGGACAAGAAACTGACCATTCCAGCATCAGGGAAACTGACATGTGCACGGATTCTGCACATGTCCAGTGGAGCTGAGTGAGGGTGAAGCAGCTGTGCAGGACCGAAATGCTGGTAGAGACTAGAACGGCCATAGCAGTAAAACGCATGCAGAATGAATGTACAATGTGGTGAGTGGGAACAAGTCAATGGATACATGATGGCGCACAGCATACTCGAACAAGATATGCTGTGAATGCAACATTGTGCATCCATTGTAGTGTTCAAGCATTTTGGATACAAGCTAAAGTTTCTGTATTATATGTGTTGATTAGGGAGTTGAACAATTGTATTGTTCTGCTGTTGAATCCACAAATATAGGCTTTGCAGCTAAGTTAGTTCATGTTAATTTTATGCAGGCAACTAGATAAGAGGCCAGAACCACCTCCATACCCATTTATCTAGGCGAGGTAAGACACAGTGGCTGGATGGTTGGATAAAGGGGCCCATACACTCAGCCGATTTTCTGGCCGACCGACCGATCAAAATCGATCGATCGATCGATTGCAAATCAGTTGGCCAATCGACCAATCGACGGCTGATTTTGATGGATTTCCATCGAACTGGCAGGGTGGAAAATCTAGGTCGATCTGTTGAGATTGCTTATCATTTTGCATTGGCCCTAATGGAAATCTGATGGCAAAAAAATGCCATCAGATCGTTTTTCAATAGATTTCAAACTGAAATCTATTGGAATTCTATTCTAGTAAAAAATTTTCCTTTTACACATCAGATAGATAAGAATTCCATTTGATGATCTATCTGCTGCTAATCTGACGAGTGTATGGGCTCCTTAAGGGCTCTGCCTCTGACATTGGAGACCTGGTTTTAAATCTTGGGGATACCATGGTTGTGGATGGGCAATCCATCAAAGTATAGTGGGGTGCTTGATGCTGAGGCATAGGCAATGCCACCACAATAGTCAGTCATCTAATGTATCAGCACACCAATCTTCAAACAAACACGCTCTTTATTGAGCCATATGTTTCCACAAGGTTCAGCTGTTGCAATTGTTGGCTAAACTTTGTGGAAACGTATGGCTCAATAAAGAGTCTGTTTGTTTGAAGATTGGTGTGCTGATACATTTGATGACTGGGTTTAAATCCCGGCTCTTCCTATTCCAGTACACCAGCACCTAGTCAGTAAAGAGTTCTTGGGCAAGTGCGCTCTAGTGGCTGCCTCACAAGCACTTTAAGCCCAACAGAAGAAGTGCTATACAAATTCTGGAATTATTATATGACCTGTCTTTCAACCTGAACGAAATAATTTGCATAAAACCTTGCATGCCCCACCCCCAAGTGCTGGCATACACTTAAATAATGGGAGTAAAAAACAGCCTAGTGCTCATCAGGAATGAACACCAGTTCTTACTCTGGCTCCCCAGATCCAGTCAGGTGTTTTCTATGTTGCTTTGTAGTCTGTATTTTTTACCTAAAACACTACATATCCGTTACATTAACGTATAATTCTTCCACTATGCAAAATAACCGTTTAGAATTAGGAAACCTACTGTTATGAGGAATTTATTAAGGTTGGCTGATTCAAAAGAATAGCCAGAATGTATTATGTAATATGGTCTTAAGTGATCTTAACAAAAATTATACATTTGATTTGGGTTTAACTTTTCAATAAGTGCCACTCTGTCATGGTTAGCATTGCTCTTCAATTACCATTACAGAAGGATCAAAAGGTCCAGAAGATCTATTTAAAAAAGGTATTTGCAAAAAGACATTAGATTAATTGGCTTAGCTGCTATCTGTATTTTTCTTGAATCAAATAATGAATAACCAGTGGAAAGGCGGTGTGCGATAGTAATGAACCTTACAACAAAGCCTACCTTGTTACAGTAAAATAATTTATCATTTTACAAAACTGACTTTTAAAAAAAAGAGGAACTGGTTGGGCTATTTTTTCTTCAATTCTTGCTATAGCCTCACAATTCTGTGAAACTGTCAAAGATGCTTTTCAGAACTGACACCAGTATGTTTGAATTTTTCAATATCACAATCCCGAGATGGAATAACCAAGGGAGAAAATGGCCTTGAAAAGGGCAAGACAGTGATAAATAGCGCTTATGATTTACTGTTTGTAACCTTTGAGTACGGTATTTACTATATCTAGGGTTTTTTTTTTCACTGCTATGCAACAGTGTGTCAGCCTTTCCGCCCCCCCCCCCCCCCCCATTCCTATGATAATACAATCTTGCCTTTTTCTCTCTTGTTCTATATTTAACACGGCGGCTAAGGTGCTACTAGAACTGTGTCATCTGTGTCAGCAAATTTTTTTTCTACAGCAGGGGAAGTGTGCATAGCAGCACAGGGAGCTTTTATAGTTACCGGTTCTCATGGGCGCCTGCAGAAAATTTTCCGGGGGGGGGGGGCAAAAAAAGGGGGGGGCAAGTCATGACAGGAGATGGGAAGACAGTCATGTGGCGCTGAAAAATGGGTGTGGCCATGGACCAGGATGTGGGTATAGTCACGGGTGGTGCCAACTTTACATGAACTTAGCAATGGTGGGACATTAGACTAGGACTATGTTAGGGATTAGTTTGTGAGTACCTCCGACACAAGTGACCCCAGTTTTGGTAGTGACAGGGACCCCCCCCCAGTTTAGGTACAGACAGGGACCTCCCATTTTAGTGACAGGGACTCCTCCCAATTTAGGTGGCAACAGGTGCCCCCTAATTTAGGTGCTGACAAGTGCCCCCCAGTTTAGGTAGTGACAGGGGCCCCCATGTTTAGTGACAGGTGCCCCCTAGTTTAGGTAGTGACAGGGTTCCCCCATGTTTAGTGACAGGTGACCGGGGGGCACCGGCGGTCACCGCTGTCCATCCTTCCCCCTGCCTATCATGTTGTAGGCAGCTTGCCAGCAGCAAGCGTCAGACCTTCCGATCAGCCGGCGACCAGTGAGAGCAGGCACATGGTACCCCCCTGGACACCGCACTGCACATGCGGAAGTGACATCACTTCCGCATAGCAGTGTGGTGTCCGCGAGGTCCTAGCGCCCGCACTCACTTGTCACCCGCTGACTGAAGGTCTGACCCTGGCTGCTGGCACACTGCAGCGGGGACCAGCAGCGGGGATGCCCGGGGGGTGGGTGGGGTGAGCGGATGATGGCCGGGGGAGCAGCTGCCCCATTTTGCCCCTATGTGCATATGCCCATGATTGGACTGGCTTCTTCTCTTCACCCGCAGTGCTGCCCTCCCTGTATCCTGTTCTGAATTTCAATCACGTTGTTACATGTGATCCTGGCTCAGAAGATGGGGGAAGAGGGGTGATGGAAAAGACTATTCCATCACCGCTCTTCCACCAGTGGTGTGACCGGAAGTCACAAAAGGATGTGGGGACTGCAATGCTGTGGGTGGAAGAAGAGGAGAAGCAGATCTAGCATCCATATGTGTTGTACTCTATTACATGACAACCAGGTGTGGAAACAAAATAACCATCTTCTAAACATGTTTTAAAACATTTGCTTGAGTGCCCAGCTGAGAGCTTTGCAATGACCGTAGGGTTCACATCGATTCTTTTAACAGTCAATGGATGTACCTCAGAGAGAGAAAAAGCACAGGAAAATGCAAGAACCTCTAAGAGTTGTATGTAGAACAAGCCAGGGATGTACAATTGTATCCTTTTCATAAGATTTATTATTACTTAGGCATGTGAGGAATCACCCACTGTCCACTATTTTGGTGGTGTTGGTGGTCACCTTTGTGCCAGTAGAGGGTATTACAGTAGAAAGATGGGGTAAGAGGCAGCCAAATCAATATAAAACTGAGTTAAAAACAGCTATAAGTGAAATTGAGAGGTGGCTTACCTCAATGATGACACTAGAGTAATAAAACAAGGTTGTATTATGCTCTGGCAGCGCCTTTTGTGGGCCTCTGCCTACTTCTTCAGGCCAATAACTGTGCCTAGAAATCGTCAAAATACAACATGCTCAGGACTACAAATAAATATCACCACATGAGACATACAACCAATAAAAGAGATGTTTAACCACTTCACCACTGAGGGGTTTTACCCCCTGAGCACCAGAGCAATTTTCACCTTTCAGCGCTCCTTCCATTCATTCGTCTATAACTTTATTATTACTTATCGCAATGAAATGAACTATATCTTGTTTTTTTCGCCACCAATTAGGCTTTCTTTAGGTGGGACATTATGCCAAGAATTATTTTTTTCTAAATGTGTTTTAATGGGAAAATAGGAAAAATGTGGGGAAAAAAATAATTATTTTTCAGTTTTCGGCCATTATAGTTTTTAAATAATGCATGCTACTGTAATTAAAACCCATGAAACGTATTTGCCCTTTTGTCCCGGTTATAAAACCATTTAAATTATGTCCCTATCACAATGTTTGGCGCCAATATTTTATTTGGAAATAAAGGTGCATTTTTTTCAGTTTTGCGTCCATCCCTAATTACAAGCCCATAGTTTATAAAGTAACAGTGTTATACCCTCTTGACATAAATATTTAAAAAGTTCAGTCCCTAAGGTAACTATTTATGTATTTTTTTTAATTGTAAATTTTTTAATTTTTTTTTAATTACAAAAAAAAAAAATAGGGAGTGTGGGAGGTAATGAGTTAATTTTATGTGTAAAAGTCATTTATTTGTATGTGAAAAATGTGTAGGGTGTAGTTTACTATTTGGCCACAAGATGGCCACAGTAACTTTTTGTTTTAATGCGACCTCCAAGCTTCCTTCCGGAAGCTTGGAGGAAGAATAAGGAGGCTGGACACGTGAGTTTTTTCTCACAATGATCGCGCTGCCCATCGGAGAGCAGCTGATCATTGCGGGGCTTAGATCAACGAACGGGAATGGATTTTCCCGTTCATTGATCTCTGGGCGAGCGGACGGCGGCGTGTTTACTAGCGGCGGGCGGCGTGTTTACGAGCGGGAGCGCGGGCAGCGTCGGGAACGCGGAAAGTACGTGTTTCTCCGTCCCTGGTTTTTAAAGGATGGAAAAATGGGCGGAGAAATACGTACGCGCGGGGGTAAAGTGGTTAAAAGTATCAGAAGGCATGTACCAGCAATAATAAACAGAAGAGGAGTATTAGCGTCTTTGCACTAGCCATTCTTTAGAAAATTACATATATATTTGTTGGGATTTTCCTAAAAAAAATCATATGAAGATCAAAGCAATAACATTGTGTTACACCACGTTAGGCAAAAATTGTCCAAAGAAATCACAAAATCTGGAGTATGAATATCATGGTATTGAAGCCTAAATAAAAAGAAAATCATAAAATAGCACAATCAACAACGGTAGTACTGTAAATGAAATAACCATAAATAGAATGCATTAGAATACTAGTAACTACTAACTAGCATAAAATTAACTGTTGTGGGGTTTTCCAATAGTAAAAAGTGAGTGAATATAATGATAATTAAAGCCATAACACTACCGTAAAAGTATGTATAATTTGCATAGATCCCAAACAATAAGAAAAGGCATAGCATAAAAAAGAGACTGTGGCAGAAAGCGTTAGTGCATCAGTGCACTACAGCACTATCACCTATCTGCCCTAAAAATGGCATGTCTATGAATAGTTAAGACAAACAGGTAATGTGCTAACGTTGTTATTAAGAACAGGGAGTAGTAAGACTAGACACTTAAAGTATACCTGACCCGAAGCTATAAAAGGTATCAACAAGGATCCATATACTGCTGTGTATTATCCATTTCTCTCATTTTCCCCTTGATTTCTTTTTAAACAGGAAGAGGCAAGTTTGCAGTATTTTCCTTCCTATTATATTATCTTCTATTCCCTCCACCTGTCCTTTCCTTCCACTCCCCTCCCCTGGGTAGCGATGTTTCCTGCTAAACACTTTTAGTCCCTCTTCTCCTAAACTCCATTCACTCCCCTTAAGGGCAACAGAGAAAAAGTGAGGGTGGAGAGAAAAGGAGAGAATAGAAGTGTGGTAGGAGAGAACATCACCAAGTCTACCTGTTGCTGTCTGAAAATTTGACTTTAAAGAGAATCTGTACTGTTAAAATCTTACATAAATAAAAGAACCAGCCTGTTTGTTGTCTTCTCCTAGTCCCCTCTGTGACATTTTCACTGCTCCTGCTGCTTTCTTATTGATAAAATCACTGTTTTATTCATTGTTTTTGTAAACAATGAAGATGGCCGCTAAACAGGAAATACACAAAATTCACAAGGTCACAGACATGCTGGCTGAGAGCAGAGGCCTGTCTGTGAGGGATAAACAAAGCACACACACAGAGCCTGCAGGGGGCATGGAGAGGGCATGCATAACTTCTCCCTATCACAGCAAAGGCAGTGCATTCCTCCCTGGCTCGACAAGGCTTGACAAGGAAAAAAAGATTCAATATATTAGAGAGACAGTGCAAGCTATGAACTAAAACATCATGCTTTCATAAAGACCATTAAGATTAGTTGGGTTATTCAAATTTCTGCAATTTATTTTTCCATTCCTTAGTTATAATAAATAGGTATTCACAAGTCAGGATGTCCCTCGACACTGGATTATGAGCTAAAATACTTTACATTGATCTGTGAAAAAAATACACAAAAGTATTTAAATGGGGAGTTTGCATTTACAGTCACTCCACATGACACATGAATTGCAAATCTATTTGAGTTTTTTTTTAATGTTGACAGGTATTATTTTAGGTGATCTTCAGTGTTCAATAATACAAATGTATTCTATTGTATGAAGTAAACCTGCATTTATAAAAAGACTCAAAATATTAGAAAGTAATTTCTTTAAGATAATGTTACAGGTTTGGGACTATGTGTAGCTAAATTATGTCTATGGATGTTTAGTCTTGATAGATGAAGTACACGCTCCTGCCATGCTTGTATGCACGACCGCAAACTCAGCTGTATAATAAACGTTATCTTCCATGCACTGATTAGAAGTGTATTTCATTGGCTCCTGATTTTCATTGGATCATGTGATCACTGAATTAGGCCCTGTTCACATCTAAAATTGAAATCGCTGATGCCAGCATTTTGTGATTTTGTGTGCGACTTGTTTTTTTTTTTTACGCCTCCTGGCACTTACCTACACATTGCAATTTTTTATAAAGCACTTTTCTAAGCGCTTTTGCAGCGCAATTCTGTCATCAGTCAGGCAGTAAACTATTTCACCTGGAAAATAATAAATACAATGTATTTATCCTTAACCACTTTACCCCCGCCTGTACAAATTTCTCCATCCCTTTTTCTATCCTTTCACCCCCAGGGACGGAGAAATCCGGACTTTCCACGCTCCCGCCGCTGCCCGCGCTCCCGCTCTCTCTAGCGCGCACTTCCGCTGGTAAATACGCCACTGGCCGATCGCCCGGAGATCAATGAACGGGAAAATCCATTCCTGTTCGTTGATCTAAGCCCCGCAATGATACGCTGCTTCTCCGCTAAGCAGCGCGATCATTGTGAAAAAAAAAAACTTTCCCAGCCTCCTAGTACTTCCTCCAAGCGTCCGGAAGGACACTTGGAGGTCGCATTAAACAAAAAGTTACTGTTGCCATCTTGTTGCCAAATAGTAAAACTACACCCTAAAGCATTTTTCACATACAAATAGATTACTTATACACAAAAAATTAACTCATTACCTCCCACACTCCCTATATTTTTTTTTTTTGTAATTAAAAAAAAATTAAAAAATTTACAATTAAAAAATACATAAATAGTTACCTTAGGGACTGAACTTTTTAAATATTTATGTCAGGAGGGTACAACACTGTTACTTTATAAAGTATGGGCTTGTAATTAGGGATGGACGCAAAACTGAAAAAATGCACCTTTATTTCCAAATAAAATATTGGCGCCAAACATTGTGATAGGGACATAATTTAAACGGTTTTATAACCGGGACAAAAGGGCAAATACATTTCATGGGTTTTAATTCCAGTAGCATATATTATTTAAAAACTATAATGGCCGAAAACTGAAAAATAATGAATTTTTTCCCACATTTTTCCTATTTTCCCATTAAAACATATTTAGAATAAAATAATTCTTGCCATAATGTCCCACCTAAAGAAAGCCTAATTCATGGCGGAAAAAAACAAGATATAGTTCATTTAATTGTGATAAGTAATGATAAAGTTATAGACGAATGAATGGAACGAGCGCTGAAAGGTGAAAATTGCCAGCAGCAGATCGACCTAGATTTTCCATCCTGTCAGATAGATCAAATCGATCGAAATTGGCCACAAATCGATCGAATGGGGAATTGAATGGAATTGATTTCTGATCGATCGATTCTATAGAATCGATTGATCGATCGATTCTATAGAATGGACTGATCGATCAATGGCTGAAATCGACCCGAGTGTATGGGCCCCTTAATACTTTAAGCCATAGACCCTAAACAAGCATGCAGATCAGATGTTTCTAACACAAATCTGACAAGATTAGCTGCATGCTTGTTTCTGGAGTGTGATTCAGACACTACTGATACATGCAAGATCAGCAGGACTGCAAGGCAACTGGTATTGCTTAAAAGGAAATAAAGATGGCAGTAACCGTATTCCTCTCCCTTCGGTATGTAATTTGGTGCTACTTCGATTGGCTTTTCCCAAACAACAAAAGTGTACTGTTACCCTGGTACATGCCAGTTACTTTAGGCCTCATGTCTGCCCTGGCCACAGGCTCAGCTATCCAGCACCAACACCAGCATGGCACACCGTATGTAATTTGGTCTTGCTTCAACTGGATTTATCCAAACTAAAAAATAATATTATTACCCTGGCACATGCCAGTTACTCCAGGCCTCATGTCTGTGGCGGACATGAGGCCTGGAGTAATTGGCACACGGTGGTGTAGTGGTTAGCTCTCTCGCCTTGCAGCGCTGGCTCCCTGGTTCGAATCCCAGCCAGGGCACTATCTGCAAAGAGTTTGTATGTTCTCTCCGTGTCTGTGTGGGTTTCCTCTGGGCACCCCAGTTTCCTCCCACATTCCAAAAACATACGGATAAGCTAATTGTCTCCCCCTAAAATTGGCCCTAGACTACAGTACGTACACTACATAATATAGACATATGGCAATGGTAGGGATTAGATTGTGAGCTCCTTTGAGGGACAGTTAGTGACAAGATATATATATATATATATATACACTGTACAGAACTGCGTAATATGTCGGCGCTATATAAATACTAAATAATAATAATAAAAATAATGTGCCAGGTCCGATGGTGGCCACAGGCACAGCAATACTGCACCACCATCGGCACAGCACTAGAGATGTCCCGAACAGTTCGCATGCGAACTTATTCGCGCGAACAACGCGGATTCGCATTCACAGCCGAACGCAAACTTTATGGTGGTTCGACCCACCCCCTATACTACATCATTGACAAAACTTTGACCCTCTACATCACAGTCAGCAGACACATGGCAGCTAGTGTTGGGCGAACACCTGGATGTTCGGGTTCGCGAACGTTCGCCGAACATGGCCGCGATGTTCGGGTGTTTGCGCCGAACTCCGAACATAATGGAAGTCAATGGGGACCTGAACTTTCGTGCTTTGTAAAGCTTCCTTACATGCTACATACCCCAAATTTGCAGGGTATGTGCACCTTGGGAGTGGGTACAAGAGGAAAAAAATATTTGAAAAAGAGCTTATAGTTTTTGAGAAAATTGATTGTAAAGTTTCAAAGGAAAACATGTCTTTTAAATGCGGAAAATGTCATTTTTCTTTGCACAGGTAACATGCTTTTTGTCGCCATGCAGTCATAAATGTAATACAGATAAGAGGTTCCAGGAAAAGGGACCGGTAACGCTAACCCAGCAGCAGCACACGTGATGGAACAGGAGGAGGGCGGCGCAGGAGGAGAAGGCCACGCTTTGAGACACAACAACCCAGGCCTTGCATGAGGACAAGAAGCGTGCGGATAGCAATGCATTTTGTCGCCATGCAGTCATAAATGTAATACAGATGAGAGGTTCAATAAACAGGGACCGGAAACGCTAACCCATCACAGATGTTCATTGTTCATGTTACTTGGTTGGGGTCCGGGAGTGTTGCGTAGTCGTTTCCAATCCAGGATTGATTCATTTTAATTTGAGTCAGACGGTCTGCATTTTCTGTGGAGAGGCGGATACGCCCATCTGTGACGATGCCTCCGGCAGCACTGAAACAGCGTTCCAACATAACGCTGGCTGCCGGGCAAGCCAGCACCTCTATTGCGTACATTGCCAGTTCGTGCCAGGTGTCTAGCTTCGATACCCAATAGTTGAAGGGTGCAGATGGATTGTTCAACACAGCTACGCCATCTGACATGTAGTCCTTGACCATCTTCTCCAGGCGATCGGTGTTGGAGGTGGATCTGCACGCTTGCTGTTCTGTGGGCTGCTGCATGGGTGTCAGAAAATGTTCCCACTCCAAGCACACTGCCGATACCATTCCCTTTTGGGCACTAGCTGCGCCTTGTGTTGTTTGCTGCCCTCCTGGTCGTCCTGGGTTTGCGGAAGTCAGTCTGTCGGCGTACAACTGGCTAGAGGAGGGGGAGGATGTCAATCTCCTCTCTAAAGTCTCCACAAGGGCCTGCTGGTATTCTTCCATTTTGACCTGTCTGACTCTTTCTTCAAGCAGTTTTGGAACATTGTGTTTGTTCCGTGGATCCAGAAGGGTATAAACCCAGTAATTGGTGTTGTCCAGAATGCGCACAATGCGTGGGTCGCGCTCAATGCAGTCTAGCATGAATTGAGCCATGTGTGCCAGAGTCCTGCCAGAATCCTCATCATCCTCTTGTGAGCGTTGTGATAGTTGTGATGCATCATAGTCTTTAGTTTATAGGTAGATAGCGCTCCACTCTGCTTGTGTTTCATCAAAGTTTCATCAGCATTCATCAGAAGAGGAAACCAAGAAGAGTCCCCCTTAGGGGCTGCACTCACCCAAGACGTGTGACCACTGTGAGACTGGTCAATTAACGCCCCTGTCTCCTCCTATGGCCGACTGCCCGATCTCAGCTTCTGGCGGCGCTCCTCAGTGTAGGCTCCAGACGATACTCCTTAGTATAGGCTCCCAGCTGGTTCCTCCTTAAAGTTTGTTCCTGGTATAAGGCCCACCTCAAACAGAATGAGCCTCATATAGCGTAATTCCGTTATATAAAAAGATGCTTTATTCCATAAAATATATACTCACAAACATGAGATATACACAGCGCGTAGAGTGTTTATACGAGCTCTCCCCCGTGCCTCTCCGGATAGGCTCATAGTCGTCACCTTCTTCCTGGTCTGCTTCTGCTGACCATTTGCGCTGAATTGTGGTAGTCCAACGTGCACCGCTCTGGCCCTCGTCAGTGGTGGCATGAAATTCCTGCTCCAACTCCAGATGTTCCTCCTCCTCTTCTTCGTCATAGCTGCTGGGGCCAGCGTTTCCTGAGGCAGATGGCCTGATGTTGGTATCATCACGCTGATCGTTTTCTCCTTCAGATTCCCCCAGTTGCATCATGACAGCTGTTTCCTTGATTTTCAACATTGTCTTCTTCAGTAAACACAGCAGTGGTATGGTAATGCTGACTAAAGAGTTGTCACTGCTCACAAGCAACGTGGATTGCTAAAAAAAATGTGGAGGACTTGGTAGAGGTCCAACATGTTGGCCCAATCGGATCCACAGAAGCTTGGCAGCTGTCTGGATGCGCCTCGGTACTGCGCCGTCATGTACTGGACCACTGCACTCTTCTGCTCGCAAAAGCGGGCTAGCATGTGCAGCGTAGGATTCCAGCGTGTAGGGACATCACACAGCAAGCGATGGTGGGGGAGATTGAAGCGCTCCTGCATCTTGGCGAGTGCTCCCGAAGCAGTACTGGAATTTCTACAATGTTTGGCCACTCGTCGCACCTTCAACAGAAGATCGGCCACGCCTGGGTATGTCCTCAGGAACCGCTGAACTACTAGGTTCATCACGTGCGCCAGGCAAGGGATGTGTGTCAGCTTAGCCAACCTTAAAGCGCGAATGAGATTACTCCCATTATCACACACAACCATGCCCGGTTTCAGGTCCAGCGGTGCCAGCCACAAATCCGTCTGTTCCTTTATTCCCCTCCAAATTTCCTCCCCTGTGTGCTGCTTATCCCCAAGGCAGATCAGCTTCAGCAACGCTTGCTGACGCATGCCAACAGCTGTGCTGCACTGCTTCCACGATCCTACTGCTGCTGGGTTAGCGTTTCCGGATGAGGTACAGCTTTGAGATGCGTTGGAGGAGAAGGAGTCAGAGAGGTAGGTGCTGCTGTTGTTGTTATCCAGTGGGAGGGACGGCGGTGCAGCTGTTTGCGGCGTGGGCAACACCCGCGCCGTAGCAGGTGAAGAATCGCTGCCAGGCTCCACAAGGTTCACCCAGTGCGCGGTAAGGGAGATGTATCGACCCTGGCCGAACGCACTCGTCCAGGTGTCAGTGGTGAGGTGAACCTTGCAGGCAACGGCATTCTTCAAGCTTCGGGTAACTTTGCTGCCCACGTGCTCATGCAACTCAGGCACTGCAGAGCGTGCAAAGTGGTAGCGGCTGGGAACCACGTAACGTGGGATGGCCACTAACATCATGCCCTTGAAGCTGTTTGTCTCCACCACTCGATATGGCATCATTTCGCAGGCCAGAAGCTTGGCCATGCTGGCTGTTAGTGCCACGGCCCGGGGGTCATTTGCTGGCAATTTCCTCTTGCGCTCAAACATCTCCGAGACAGACAACTGAACCATAGGGCTGCACACTGAAGGGCTGTTGGTTGTTGTGTTTGATGAAGACTGGGAGACCTCAAGAGCACTATTCCGGAAAGTGACAGTGTCAGCTTCGTCTGATGTTTGTGAATGTTGTTGTGAACCACGCAATGGCTGGGCTACTGCTGCTGCTGAGGAGGGTCTGGTGGTGAGTCTGGTGACCCCAAGGGAGGCAGTGTTGCTGGTACCCTGTCCTGCCGCGATTGCCCACAGAGTGGGATGTTTGGATACCATGTGGCGGGTCATGCTGGTGGTGGAGAGGTTGTTAATATTTTTCCCCCTGCTCAGGCGGGTCTTGCACACCTTGCAAATCACCATGGTACCATCCTCACTGCAGTCTTCAAAGAAAGGCCAGACTTTGGAGCACCTGCCTTGCTGGCGATTTCTGTTTGCGCCTCTTTTGCGTCTCACTTGAACTTCCACGCTTGTGGTGCCTGAAATTTCGCGCCGCCTACCTTGTGGCACAAGGCGAACTCGTGCAGCAGTGGGTTCTTCAACAGACTCATCTGTGCTGCTACGACGGCGATGTTCTCCTTCACATACAAAATCTGGGTCTGTGTCCACATTGTCCAAACCCTCCTCTTCCATCTCCTCAAACTCGTCATATGTGATTGTGGGCCGCCGCCGTGGAGTAGAGCTCCCCAGAACAACCTCTGCGCAGCTCACTCCAACGTCGTCTTCCAGATCTTCTCGGCCGACCTCCTGCAATTGAAACCCCTCCTGCCCAACTTGCTCTGGGATTTGGGTTTCAAAGTCCTCGGACTCGCCTTGCATTTCAGTGTGCGGTGCATTTCCCACAGAAAATGGTTGTGAATCCGGGCACAACATTTCTGGCTGTTCCGTTGACCTTTGAAAGGTGGAAGTTTGTTGGGCTGGGAATAGCTCCTGCGAATACCCCATTGTGTCCTGAGGAAATTCTTCGGACTGGTTATTTGGCAGTTGTGTGCGTGGTGTCGCTGCCGGTTGTGTCAGCTTTGTGCCCACTGGCTCCTTGTAACTGGCTGAGGACTCGGACCTCGTGCGTGATGTGCTGGTGCTGCTTAACCCACTGCTGGACGCTTGAGAGGTCATCCAATTAATTATCTGGTCTTGTTCTTTTGGATTTGTGAGGGTTGATTTCCTGGACAACATGGGCGGTATTGAGTGGGTTTTCTTCGGTGCTCCACTGTGGCCTGTACGTGAACCGTCAGGGGAAACACCTCTTCCCTTGCCCCTCCCTCTTTCACAGGATTTCTTCTTCATTTCACTTATCCTTAAAGTACACGCTGACTGGCAGCAGTACAGTGGCAGTACAGAAATGCTATATAGTGGTGGGTGAGCGGTGTACTACTATTCCCAGCAGCGACACAGAGCACAATGCTATACAGTGGTGGGTGAGCGGTGTACTACTATTCCCAGCAGCGACACAGAGCACAATGCTATACAGTGGTGGGTGAGCGGTGTACTACTATTCCCAGCAGCGACACAGAGCACAATGCTATACAGTGGTGGGTGAGCGGTGTACTACTATTCCCAGCAGCGACACAGAGCACAATGCTATACAGTGGTGGGTGAGCGGTGTACTACTGTTCCCAGCAGTGATACAGAGCACAATGCTATACAGTGGTGGGTGAGCGGTGTACTACTATTCCCAGCAGCGACACAGAGCACAATGCTATACAGTGGTGGGTGAGCGGTGTACTACTGTTCCCAGCAGCGACACAGAGCACAATGCTATACAGCGGTGCGTGAGCGGTGTACTACTATTCCCAGCAGCGACACAGAGCACAATGCTATACAGTGGTGGGTGAGCGGTGTACTACTATTCCCAGCAGCTACACAGAGCACAACGCTATACAGTGGTGGGTGAGCGGTGTACTGCGATTCCCAGGAGCGACACAGAGCACAATGCTATACAGTGGCGGGTGAGCGGTGTACTACTGTTCCCAGCAGCGACACAGAGCACAATGCTATACAGTGGTGGGTGAGCGGTGTACTACTATTCCCAGCAGCGACACAGAGCACAATGCTATACAGTGGTGAGTGAGCGGTGTACTACTGTTCCCAGCAGCGACACAGAGCACAATGCTATACAGTGGTGGGTGAGCGGTGTACTACTATTCCCAGCAGCGACACAGAGCACAATGCTATACAGTGGTGGGTGAGCGGTGTACTACTATTCCCAGCAGCGACACAGAGCACAACGCTATACAGTGGCAGGTGAGCGTTGTACTACTGTTCCCAGCAGAGACACAGAGTGGCAGTAAACACAATGCTATATAGTGTGGGTGAGCGGTGTACTACTGTTCCCAGCAGCGACACAATGACTGGGGGGACCCTGGCTAGCCTGGCTGGAGAGAGAACTACCCTGCCTGCCTACCCAAAGCTAAACCCACAGACAAATGGCGGAGAAATGACGTGGATCGGGTATTTATTTACCCGAACCACGTGACCCGTTCGGCCAATCAGAGCGCGTTCGGGTTCGAACCACGTGACCCGTTCGGCCAATCACAGCGCTAGCCGAACGTTCGGGGAACGTTTGGCCATGCGCTCTTAGTTCGGCCATATGGCCGAACGGTTTGGCCGAACACCATTAGGTGTTCGGTCGAACTCGAACATCACCCGAACAGGGTGATGTTCTGCAGAACCCGAACAGTGGCAAACACTGTTCGCCCAACACTAATGGCAGCCAATTAGGCTGCACTCCCTCCTGGAGCCCCCCCCACCCCCAAATAAGGCAGCAGCGTCAGCCATGTTCTCACTCTGTGTGCTGCAATATTAGTGAGAGAAGGGAGAGACATTGGAGAGATAGGGAAAGCGATAGTTTGAAATTCGGTTAGCTTACTCCTTGCTGATATTTGTTGCTGAAAAGCACCACCAACACAGCTCTTTCGAGAGCTAATGTTCTTGTGATGTGTTTTTTTTTGTGTGTGTGGCCCACTGACACTGCATATACAGCCCTGTCTGTCACAGCTGGTTTTTGCTAATTGCTATACTGTGCCCTGCCCAGCACATTCAGTGCCTACTAGTGTTGGGCGAACAGTTTTCGCCACTGTTCGGGTGATGTTCGAGTTTGGCCGAACACCTGATGGTGTTCGGCCTTTTAAGTTCGGGTTCGCCCCGAACTACTAATTGGCCGCCGAACATGGCCGAACAGGGCCCCTGTTCGGCCGAACAGGGCCCTGTTCGGCCGAATACTGCCCTCCTATGGGGTCGCAGGCATAAGGGGGGAGCATGCCCCGATCGCGGGGGGGGGGGGTCGGAAATTCCCCCCACCCCCTCCGCTTGCGCTCCCCCCTCTGCCCGCTTCCCCATACAAAAGTTTCAGGAAGTACCGGTCCGGTGGTAGTGGGTGGCTGGCAGTGGGCGGCACTGTGAAGTGAGTGACTGAGGAGGAGGAGTCCGGAGAGTGACGCGTTGAGGGAGGCCAGGCAGCGGGCGGTTCAGCAGTAGTACCGTACTACTGCTGAACCGCCCGCTGCCCGGCCTCCCTCAACGCGTCACTCTCCGGACTCCTCCTCCTCAGTCACTCACTTCACAGTGCCGCCCACTGCCAGCCACCCACTACCACCGGACCGGTACTTCCTGAAACTTTTGTATGGGGAAGCGGGCAGAGGGGGGAGCGCTAGCGGAGGGGGTGGGGGGAATTTCCGACCCCCCCCAAGATCGGGGCATGCTCCCCCCTTATGCCTGCGACCCCATAGGGCCCCCAAAAGCGGGATGTTCGGGGAGTTCGGGGTTCGGCCCGAACATGCCGAACATTGCGGCCATGTTCGGCGAACTTTCCCGAACCCGAACATCCAGGTGTTCGCCCAACACTAGTGCCTACCTTTTAACTACACCTGTGTGTGTGACAGCTGCACATTGTATTGTAATACCAGTCACTGTATACCTTTCACTGCACCTGTGTGACAGCACACAGTTTTATATACCAGTCTGTGCATACCTGTTAACTGCACCTGTGTGACAGCTGCACATTGTATTGTAATACCAGTCACTGCATACATTTCACTGCATCAGTGTGACCGCACGCTGTTTTATATAACAGTCACTGCATACCTTTCACTGCACCTGTGTGACCACACGCTGTTTTATATACCAGCAGTCAGTGCACCCATTTTTACTGCACCTGTGTGACTGCACATCGTTATACCAGCAGTCACTGCAACCTTTACACTGCACCTGTGTGAGTGCACATTGTATTAGTCGAGTCAGTGCATACCTTTCACTTTATCCCCCCCCCCCTCCCCCCAATATGGACAAAACAACAGGCAGAGGCAGAGCCAGAGGCAGGCCACCCGGCAGGTCTGTTCGAGGTCGTGCTGTCGTGATGTGGCCCTCAACCAAAGTAAAGTGTTCAGAAGAAGGCACGTGCCATCAACCCCCAATATTGTCAGGATGTAGTTGAATATTTAACACAGAACACCTCATCTTCCTCAGCTTCTGCACAGGAAGGGTGACATATCTTCCTCCTCCTGCTCTGATTCTAGCACCCCACTTAACACTCAGTCAGCAGCCACCACCAAAGTGCCATCATCCCAGGGCTCAGCGGTGTGGGCATTTTTTTGTGTGCCTGCCTCAGATGAGAGCAGTGCAATCTGTACTCTCTGCCACCAAAAAATTGAGCCGTGGAAAGACCAAGACCCGCGTAGGGACAACTACCTTACGAAGGCACATTATGAAAAAGCACACACTGCAATGGGATGACCACATGAGGAAAAGCAGCACACAAAAGCAAAGCCACACACAGCAGTGGAAGATACCAGGCCGCAATTATTTCTCAAAAAAGGCTATACCCAAACTGTACCGTGATGTAGAAAGGCAAGTGGTGTCATTTCTGGCACACAGCGTTGGGTCAAGGGTCCATCTGACCATGGAAGTCAGTCCCCACACACAGCATCTCTGCCTGCATGCTGTGTGACAGCCTGCCCCAAGACTATGTCAGTTCCCACACAGCATCTCTGCTTGCAGGCCGCTTGATTGCCTTCTCCGCCACCATTAACAGGGTCCAGGACTCCAGGTGGATTCCTGAATTTTTAAGGCCGCTGCTGATTTTTCTGGTGCGTGTACATACCTGCCTGATTTTTCTGGCTGCACTGCAGCTGCAACAACAAAACAAAAGGCATGTACATGTTTCAATTCCCTTTCGTGATTGTTACCTTGCCGCGGTGAACGGGCTTGCGTATCACAATAAAGCAATGACCGGCTATATGAGTGTGTTGTGGGGCACACCCGACCCAAGAAGATAATAAGGTCGTTGCTTCATTGTGGACAGACCAGATTCGATCAGCTGGACACTCAGTCACTGTTGTTCTGTCACTGAGCTACTTCAGCCTGACCATATGGGCTTTAAAACCGCCATCACCTGCACTCTCGCCATGGTGCGCACCAGTCCAGCACGACCATCACTACACAAACAGCTGTTTGTGGTGAGTTATACAGATAGTTTGGTCTGTCAGTGTGAAGCAGTACACTAATTACACTACCTGATCCATGTATAGTACACCTGCAAGATGTTTTCAAGCACTTTAGGCCTCCAATTTAGGAATGCAATGTGATGTCTGCCCTTTATGGATTATAACCCTGCTGTGCCTCAAATCTGTAATTTTCCCCGGGACTTTTGGCGTGTATCCCACTCCGCCATGCCCCCCTCCAGGTGTTCGACCTCCTTGAAACATCTTTTCCATCACTTTTGTGCCCAGAATTAGTGTTTGTAGGTTTTCAAGTTCGTCTGTCCATTGAATTCTTTTGTTGTTTGCATGATTCGCCGGTTAGCAAACTTTTTTGCAAGTTCGCATTTGCGGTGTGCGAACGAAAAAAAAAACGGGTTCGTAACATCTCTACACAGAGCCCAGTTGGCGTTACTAAAAAAAAAAAAAAAAAAACATAAAAAACAACAATATTATAACCCTGGGGCATGCTACTTACTCCTGGGCTCTGACTCATTTATTTGGCAGGGAATTGCCCAATTTTTATGGCCTCTGTCTCATATAGAGGCTATAAATCAAGTGGATGCACATAACTTTTAGACAGATACACACGGAAGCCATTCTAAAGACCTTAAAGGACTCACAAGGCAATGCTTCTCCTCTATTTATTTACTCACCTGGGGCTTCTTCCAGTCCCTAGCAGCCATGTCAGTTCCTCGCCACAGCTCTGGTCCTCCTCAGTGTCCTGCAGGATGCAAGTAATGATCGAGACCCGCTGACGGGGTCGTCTCTTCTGCAAGTGCCCGGCCCGCGAGTCAACACCATCTGGTGTGTACAGCACCTGTGCACTGCTACTGCGCAGGCACAAATTGGGCCAGATGATGTGGATACGTGGGCACAAGTGCCCGCATAGGCGGAGAAGAGCCGACTCTGCCGTCCGGTCGGTCGGTCACGATCATTATGGGCAGCCTATGGGACACTGAGGAGGACCGGAGCTATGGCAAGGGACTGACATGGCTGCTAGGGGCTGGAAGAGAGCGAGTAAAAAGTAGTTTAGAAGCTTCGCCTCAGGAGTCCTTAAACTACTTGCCGACTGCTCCACGCCAATTGGCGTGAGCAGTGCGGCAGCCCCAGGAGCGCTCCATGCCGATTGGCGTGAACGGCCATTTATGGGGCTAGCAGGAGATCACGCACATCTCCTGCTTGGGGGGCCTTCAAGAGAATGTTAGACGGCAAAACCGCCGTCTAATTACTTTGTACAGTGCTGCAATCTGCAGTGAAGATACGAGATGTGCAGCACCTGAAACTATGGATACTAGAAGCCTGTGCTAGCATTTCTCCTGCGATGTTGCTATCAGTTTGTGAAGAGTGGGAGAAGAGGTTTGCATTGACAATCCAACACAATGGGCAGCACATTGAACACATTTTATAAGTGGTCAGAATCAGAAACTTGTAAATAACTCAAGAAAGAATGAAGTTACGTTAAAACCAAGCACACCATTGTTTTTCTTGTGAAATTCCCAATAAGTTCGATGTGTCACATGACCCTCTGCCTATTGAAAAAACAAAAGTTGGATTAAAAATGGCCGACTTCAAAATGGCCTCCATGGTCACCACACATCTTGAAAAGTTTCCCCCCTCACATATACTAATGTGCCACAAACAGGAAGTTAATATTGCCAACCATTCCCATTTTATTAAGGTGTATCCATATAAATGGCCCACCCTGTATAATTATTATTAATGATTTATAAAGCGTCAAAATATTCCGTAATTTTAGTGGTGTTTTGTAAATATAGCCCAAAGTGACTGGTGTGTGTTTGTCTGTACTGTACATGACTGCGATTGTTGTTTTGTGTGCCTTTTTTACAGCTTTCATTCTGAATACAAAACCCTGTCTCAGAATAGGTAATTTCCATAAATTTTGAAAATTATGAGTTGTATATTGGATTTTATTTTTGCCGTCTCTTAATAGCTTTTAGCATAATGCATCACTGTTCAATATTTGTTTTGCATCCTTGTGCTTTAGTATAAGCTATGAAAGCTAGAGATTGAAGACTTTTGATGACTGTTAATGTTCCGCTTTATAAAGTATTAAACATTCTTATGTCAGTGTAGCTAAAAGGTTGCAATGCTGTGCAATTTACCAAGGCTGTGCATATTCTTCTATTAGAGAACCTTGAAATCACCTATGTTTATCCAGAAAAGAATACTTAATACTTTTACCTCCTAACAGACTTTACAGAATTGCATGAAAAATGGCACACATACATAATCCTGTATAGAGAGCACCTCCGTTTATCAGCAGCTTTAAATGGCAGGCGTTGAATGTCAAAAATAATCAGAGGTTTAGAATTCTTGATGGAGTTATCTAACTTGATGTGACATCTTTGTAATTTTGGAAATGTCAGCACAGTTGTATACTGTTTAAGTATTGTACAATATATTTTCTAGATTACGCTGAAGGAACCTACACTTGATCTGACTTTTCATGATTTAAAAAGTACCGTAGTATACATCACAATGAGCCTTTGCAGTTCAAGAATTTGCAAAATGTGCATAATCTACACCAGTCTCCATGTATGTAGCTACACTACTAACAGGGCCTGGATTTACCAATAGGCACAAGCCTACAGGTGCCATGGGCACAGGGGCGGGACGCAATGTGCATACATAACCTTACAGTTCTGACTGCCCTGCCACCACACTTACTAGTCCCCACAGCGAGGCAGCACCTCATTTAAGTACTTAATGGCGTAGCCCCTGGACCACCTAACGCCAACTGGCATAAGGTTCATGGGGCGGAGTTTGCAGGGGATTGAGTGCGCTGATGCGTGCATATCCCCGCTCTGATGGCGGAGCTCTTGTTGACAGGAGACTGTTAGATGGCAAAACTGCCATCTATTTACTCGGTACACTACTGTGATCTAAGGCAGCACTGTACAGGGGACAGCCGTGTCACTCGGCTGTCCCCTCCAGAGGCACAAAAGCAATCCACTGCGATAGGCTGAAGCCTATCACAGCCGATCGCACTGATTGGCTGGCAGTGAAATGGGCCTCTGCAGCTTTAAGGCCTCGCTGCAGGGTTGCTCAACTCGGCACACAAGTGACCCCCCCACCCCCCCTTTTCTCCCCACCAACAGCGCTTTCTGTTGGTGAGGTCTCTTCACTCCCAGCATTGTTTATTTAATTTTTATAAATATTTTTTTATTTTTTTCTTAATAAATGTCCTTTTTTACTAATTATTTCCCCAGCCACTCGAGAGGCACAAAAGCAATCCGCTGCGATAGGCTGAAGCCTATCACAGCCGCTCGCACTGATTGGCTGGCAGTGAAATGGGCCTCTGCAGCTTTAAGGCCTGACTGCAGGGTTGCTCAGCTCAGCACACAAGTGATTTCCCCCCCCCCTT
Source organism: Hyperolius riggenbachi (assembly GCF_040937935.1). NCBI lineage: Eukaryota > Metazoa > Chordata > Amphibia > Anura > Hyperoliidae > Hyperolius > Hyperolius riggenbachi. The sequence goes on from NC_090653.1 coordinate 146,235,950, forward strand.
TTCTCCCCACCAACAGTGCTCTCTGTTGGTGGGGTCTCATCACTCTCAGCATTGTTTATTTATTTTTTATAAATATTTATTTTATTTTATTTTTCTTAATAAATGTCCTCTTTTTTTACTAATTATTTCCCCAGACCTCCCTCTCTCCGAGGCCTTAAAGCTGCAGAGGCCCATTTGTTGATAAATGGCCTGGTCTTTAGGGGGTTTAACACTGTGGTCCTCAAGTGGTTAAACAACTATGTGGGGTGCTGCACTGTTCTTAATCTGCAGTGCAGAGTTAGAGTTCCTGCTGATACCTTCTTTTGGCTCCTCCTATCGTTACCACTGGGGGAGAACACAGGAAGTGGCTGGGTGACGAAGCATGGGATAGGGAGACTTGAACCTCCATCGCCTCTGACATCCTCCCTCCTCCATCCAGAGTCAGCGGCCAGAACAGCATCCGAATGGCATCAGAGAAGAGTGAGTATGTGTTTCACTCATGCACTGCAGGGACCTGCTGGATGGATGGCAGAAAAGTGTATATGGGGGAAGTATTTGTTTGTCTTTCTCCTCTACAGATCACTGGCTTTAGTTTAGCTCTGTCTGGATGGTATTTCTTGTTTTGCTCTTGTGAATATTCTATCAAGAATGTTACTGGGTCTGGGTGTCTGCCAGTGACAGACTGTAAGATGGAGAATCTGTGCTGACCCCTTTCTCCTCGCTGTTCATGTATCTGCATAGTGGTGTCCTCTGATCTCCCTGTGATTTTATGGCATTAAAACACTGTCCAAGGATTCTGGCACTATAAATCCTAATCTCTACATGATGCAGCTACTATGTCCCTATCACAATGTATGGCGCCATTATTTTATTTGGAAATAAAGGTGCATTTTTTCAATTTGCATCCATCACTATTTCCAAGCTTATAATTAAAAAATTATAGTAATGTACTCTCTTGATATGCATATTAAAAAAGTTCAGACCCTTAGGTAACTATGTATGTTTTATATATTTTTTTTTATAAAAAAATTTATTTGGGTAATTTTTTGGTGTGGGAGGTAAACAGTTAGGCTGCTTTCACAGTAAGACGTTACAGGCGCACGTTAGTGCAGTCTGTAACGCAGCCCACCGCACAGCAATGAAAAATCAATGGGCTGTTCACAGTGCCTACGTTGCGTTACATTGTAATGCAGCAGGCAAAAAAAAGTGCTGCATGCTGTGCATTATACACGGCTAAGCCGCGTTAGACTGTTTGCACATGCTCAGTGATGGAGGAGGAGGTCTCCTCTCCTCCTCCGCAGCCAGCCACATGGCTAATTAATATTCACTGCACTCAGTGATATGCAGTGTTTACTTCCTGGAGTGGCCGCTCTGTGCGGCAATTGGCTGGCAGGAACACGTGATGCCGCATGCGTCCAAGAGTGCGCATCACACAGCATCACAGGACACATGAAGAGCCGCTTAACCACTTCCCGACCGCCCACTACACAGGGGCGGCGGGGAAGTGGAGCCCTGCAGGACGGCCTCACCCACAGAGGCGGCGGTCCATTTAAGGGCATGGGCGGAGCGATCGCGTCATCCGTGACGCGATCCTCCGCCGGCGCCTGTCACCGCTCGCTCGCCGCAACATCCCGCCGGCTATACGGAAGCGCCGGCGGGATGTTAACCCCGCGATCGCCGCATACAAAGTGTATAATACACTTTGTAATGTTTACAAAGTGTATTATACAGGCTGCCTCCTGCCCTGGTGGTCCCAGTGTCCGAGGGACCACCAGGGCAGGCTGCAGCCACCCTAGTCTGCACCCAAGCACACTGATTTCTCCCCCCCCTGCCCCAGATCGCCCACAGCACCCATCAGACCCCCCCCTGCCCACCCCCCAGACCCCTGTTTGCACCCAATCACCCCCCTAATCACCCATCAATCACTCCCTGTCACTATCTGTCAACGCTATTTTTTTTTTATCCCCCCCCCCTGCTCCCTGCCCCCTCCTGATCACCCCCCACCCCTCAGATTCTCCCCAGACCCCCCCCCAGACCACCCCCCCCTGTTTACTGTATGCATCTATCCCCCTGATCACCTGTCAATCACCTGTCAATCACCTGTCAATCACCCGTCAATCACCCATCAATCACCCGTCAATCACCCGTCAATCACCCCCTGTCACTGCCACCCATCAATCAGCCCCTAACCTGCCCCTTGCGGGCAATCTGATCACCCCCCCACACCAATAGATCGCCCACAGATCCGACATCAGATCACCTCCCAAATCCATTGTTTACATCTATTCTCTCCTCTAAACACCCACTAATTACCCATCAATCACCCATCAATCACCCCCTATCACCACTTGTCACTTTTACCTATCAGATCAGACCCTAATCTGCCCCTTGCGGGCACCCAATCACCCGCCCACACGCTCAGATTGCCCTCTGACCCCCCCTTATCAATTCACCAGTGCATTAATTACATCTGCTCTTCCCTGTAATAACCCACTGATCACCTGTCAATCACCTGCCAATCACCTATCACCCATCAATCACCCCCTGTCACCCCCTGTCACTGCCACCCATCAATCAGCCCCTAACCTGCCCCTTGCGGGCAATCTGATCACCCACCCACACCATTAGATCGCCCGCAAACCCGCCGTCAGATTACCTCCCAAATGTATCGTTTACATCTTTTATCTTCTCTAAACACCCACTAATTACCCATCAATCACCCCCTATCACCACCTGTCACTGTTACCTATCAGATCAGACCCTAATCTGCCCCTTGCGGGCACCCAATCACCCGCCCACACGCTCAGATTGCCCTCAGACCCCCCCCCCCCCCTTATCAATTCGCCAGTGCATTAATTACATCTGTCCTTCCCTGTAATAACCCACTGATCACCTGTCAATCACCTGCCAATCACCTATCACCCATCAATCACCCCCTGTCACCCCCTGTCACTGCCACCCATCAATCAGCCCCTAACCTGCCCCTTGCGGGCAATCTGATCACCCACCCACACCATTAGATCGCCCGCAAACCCGCCGTCAGATTACCTCCCAAATGTATCGTTTACATCTTTTATCTTCTCTAAACACCCACTAATTACCCATCAATCACCCCCTATCACCACCTGTCACTGTTACCTATCAGATCAGACCCTAATCTGCCCCTTGCGGGCACCCAATCACCCGCCCACACGCTCAGATTGCCCTCAGACCCCCCCCCCCCTTATCAATTCGCCAGTGCATTAATTACATCTGTCCTTCCCTGTAATAACCCACTGATCACCTGTCAATCACCTGCCAATCACCTATCACCCATCAATCACCCCCTGTCACTGCCACCCAACAATCAGCCCCTAACCTGCCCCTTGCGGGCAATCTGATCACCCACCCACACCAATAGATCGCCCGCAGATCCGACATCAGATCACCACCCAAGCGCAGTGTTTCCATCTATTCTCTCCTCTAAACACCCACTAATTACCCATCAATCACCCATCAATCACTCCCTATCACCACCTGTCACTGTTACCTATCAGATCAGACCCTAATCTGCCCCTTGCGGGCACCCAATCGACCGCCTACACGCTCAGATTGCCCTCAGACCCCCCCTTATCAATTCGCCAGTGCAATATTTACATCTGTTCTCCCCTGTAATAACCCACTGATTACCTGTCAATCACCTATCAATCACCCATCAATCACCCCCTGTCACTGCCACCCATCAATCACCCCCTGTCACTGCCACCCATCAATCACCCGCTGTCACTGCCACCCATCAATCAGCCCCTAACCTGCCCCTTGCGGGCAAACTGATCACCCACCCACACCAATAGATCGCCCGCAGATCCGACATCAGATCACCACCCAAGCGCAGTGTTTCCATCTATTCTCTACCCTAAACACCCACTAATTACCCATCAATCACCCCCTGTCACTGCTACCTATCAGATTAGACCCCTATCTGCCCCTAGGGCACTCAATCACCCGCCCACACCCTCAGAATGCCCTCAGACCCCAGCCCTGATCACCTCGCCAGTGCATTGCTTGCATCCATTCCCCCCTCTAATCACACCTTGAGACACCCATCAATCACCTCCTGTCACCCCCTAGCACACCTACCCATCAGATCAGGCCCCAATTTGCCCCGTGTGGGCTCCTGATCACTCGGCCAAACCCTCAGACCCCCTTCCGATCACCTCCCCAGTGCATGGATTGCATCTATTTTCCCCTCTAACCACCCCCTGAGACACCCATCAATCACCTCCTGTCACCCCCTAGCACTCCTATCCATCAGATCAGGCCCAATACAACCTGTCATCTAAAAGGCCACCCTGCTTATGACCGGTTCCACAAAATTCGCCCCCTCATAGACCACCTGTCATCAAAATTTGCAGATGCTTATACCCCTGAACAGTCATTTTGAGACATTTGGTTTCCAGACTACTCACGGTTTTGGGCCTGTAAAATGCCAGGGCGGTATAGGAACCCCACAAGTGACCCCATTTTAGAAAAAAAAGACACCCCAAGGTATTATGTTAGGTGTATGACGAGTTCATAGAAGATTTAATTTTTTGTCAAAAGTTAGCGGAAATTAATTTTTATTGGTTTTTTTTTCACAAAGTGTCATTTTTCACTAACTTGTGACAAAAAATAAAATCTTCTATGAACTCGCCATACACCTAACGGAATACCTTGGGGTGTCTTCTTTCTAAAATGGGGTCACTTGTGGGGTTCCTATACTGCCCTGGCATTTTAGGGGCCCTAAACCGCGAGGAGTAGTCTAGAAAACAAATGCTTCAAAATGACCTGTGAATAGGACGTTGGGCCCCTTAGCGCACCTAGGCTGCAAAAAAGTGTCACACATGTGGTACCGCCGTACTCAGGAAAAGTAGTATAATGTGTTTTGGGGTGTATTTTTACACATACCCATGCTGGGTGGGAGAAATTTCTATGTAAATGGACAATTGTGTGTAAAAAAATCAAACAATTGTCATTTACAGAGATATTTCTCCCACTTAGCATGGGTATGTGTAAAAATACACCCCAAAACGCATTATACTACTTCTCCTGAGTACAGCGGTACCACATGTGTGGCACTTTTTTACACCCTAAGTACGCTAAGGGGCCCAAAGTCCAATGAGTACCTTTAGGATTTCACAGGTCATTTTGCGACATTTGGTTTCAAGACTACTCCTCACGGTTTAGGGCCCCTAAAATGCCAGGGCAGTATAGGAACCCCACAAATGACCCCATTCTAGAAAGAAGACACCCAAAGGTATTCCGTACGGAGTATGGTGAGTTCATAGAAGATTTTATTTTTTGTCACAAGTTAGCGGAAAATGACACTTTGTGAAAAAAAACTATTAAAATCAATTTCCGCTAACTTGTGACAAAAAAATAAAAACTTCTATGAACTCACCATACTCCTAACGGAATACCTTGGGGTGTCTTCTTTCTAAAATGGGGTCATTAGTGGGGTTCCTATACTGCCCTGGCATTTTAGGGGCCCTAAACCGTGAGGAGTAGTCTTGAAACAAAAATGACCTGTGAAATCCTAAAGGTACTCATTGGACTTTGGGCCCCTTAGTGCAGTTAGGGTGCAAAAAAGTGCCACACATGTGGTATCGCCGTACTCGGGAGAAGTAGTACAATGTGTTTTGGGGTGTATTTTTACACATACCCATGCTGGGTGGGAGAAATACCTCTGTAAATGACAATCTTTTGATTTTTTTACACACAATTGTCCATTTACAGAGGTATTTCTCCCACCCAGCATGGGTATGTGTAAAAATACACCCCAAAACACATTGTACTACTTCTCCCGAGTATGGCGATACCACATGTGTGGCACTTTTTTGCACCCTAACTGCGCTAAAGGGCCCAAAGTCCAATGAGTACCTTTAGGATTTCACAGGAGCTATCTGACACAGAGAAGTAGACCAAAAGCACCTCAAAAGCTAGACATCATGCCAAGATCCAAAGAAATTCAGGAACAAATGAGAACAAAAGTACTGTAATTGAGATCTATCAGTCTGGTAAAGGTTATAAAGCCATTTCTAAAGCTTTTAGACTCCAGCGAACCACAGTGAGAGCCATTATCCACAAATGGCAAAAACATGGAACAGTGAAGAACCTTCCCAGGAGTGGCCGGCCGACCAAAATTACCCCAAGAACGCGGAGAAAACTCATCAGAGAGGCCACAAAAGACCCCAGGACAACATCTAAAGAAATGCAGGCCTCACTTGCCTCAATTAAGGTCAGTGTTCATGACTCCACCATAAGAAAGAGACTGGGCAAAAACGGCCTGCCTGGCAGATATCCAAGGCGCAAACCACTTTTAAGCAAAAAGAACATTAATACTCGTCTTAATTTTGCTAAAAAACATCTCAATGATTGCCAAAATTTTGGGAAAATACCTTGTGGACCGACAAGACAAAAGTTGAACTTTTTGGAAGGTGCGTGTCCCATTACATCTGGCGTAGCAGTACCACAGCATTTCAGCAAAAGAACATCATACCAACAGTAAAATATGGTGGTGGTAGTGTGATGGTCTGGGGTTGTTTTGCTGCTTCAGGACCTGGAAGGCTTGCTGTGATAGATGGAACCATGAATTCTACTTTCTATCAAAAAATCCTGAAGGAGAATGTCCAGCCATCTGTTCGTCAACTCAAGCTGAAGCGATCTTGGGTGCTGCAGCAGGACAATGACCCAAAACACACCAGCAAATCCACCTCTGAATGGCTGAAGAAATACAAAATGAAGACTTTGGAGTGGCCTAGTCAAAGTCCTGACCTGAATCCTATTGAGATGTTGTGGCATGACCTTAAAAAGGCAGTTCATGCTAGAAAACACTCAAATAAAGCTGAATTACAACAATTCTGCAAAGATGAGTGGGCCAAAATTCCCCCAGAGCGCTGTAAAAGACTCGTTGCAAGTTATCGCAAACGCTTGATTGCAGTTATTGCTGCTAAGGGTGGCCCAACCAGTTATTAGGTTCAGGGGGCAATTTCTTTTTCACACAGGGCCATGTAGGTTTTGAGTTTTTTTTCTCACTAAATAATAAAAACCATCATTTAAAACTGCATTTTGTGTTCAATTATGTTATCTTTGACTAATAGTTAACGGTTTTTAATGAGCAGAAACATTTAAGTGTGACAAACATGCAAAAGAATAAGAAATCAGGAAGGGGGCAAATAGTTATTCACACCACTGTACCTGATTATTGATGATCTGCAGAATCACCAATAATCCAAGTATAACTAACCTCTGGACACCTATATAGGGTGCGTGTTTGGTGCAACAGTAATGACTTTGAGTGGGACCAACCGAGGAGCAGGTGGTCCTTGGCAGTATGGAAAATACCTCCCTTTGGGAAGTGCAACAACCTTCCAGCAGCCTGAGAGATCCAAAGGGGTGGAGCCCCAGGCTGGATAGTAGGAAGGGCCTGTGGCTGAGTGACACCTGGAAGGTGGGTGTCACAAGCAGGTCTAGAGACTAATCTCTCAATGGAGAGAGATAGCTCTCAAGGTCGGGCAAGCCAGGTCGGCAACACACGGACAGATAAGGTACAGAGACAGAAGGCTGATTCGGTAACCAAGGGCAGGCAGGGTTGGCAACAGGTAATCAGATATGCGTAGGTACCGAATCAGAAAGCAGAGGGATAGTCAGGAATGCAATAGGTCATAACAGATATCAAACAATGCCTAGTCTTGGGTGTGAGGTCTCAACACCCTGGAACTAGTCTGAAGTATAACACAATGATAACACAGAATCCCTTGTCTTGGGTGTGAGGTCCGTGGTCTCGACACCCTGGAACTAGTCTGAAGTATAACACAATGATAACACAGAATCCCTAGTCTTGGGTGTGAGGTCCGTGGTCTCGACACCCTGGAACTAGTCTGAAGTATAACACAATGATAACACAGAATCCCTAGTCTTGGATGTGAGGTCCGTGGTCTAAACACCCTGGAACTAGTCTGAAGTATAACACAAAAATAACACAGAAGTAATCTGGCTCAGTGTGAATTCCCAGGTCCTCCTGGTTCTAACACACTGTGGGATCTGACTATGGTCTGAGTGCTTTCATGTAAGTGTTCGCAACGGCAGACAACTTAAGACTGACCAGCAGTAACTATATATAGAGCGACGCTCCCCGGCACCACCCATCACCGATCAACCAATAGTCACTTGCTCTGAGGTCAGCTGAACAACCTGGTCAGCTGATCCCTCCTCGTTTGTCATAAAGGTTCTGCCTCTCAGCGTGCGCACGCATATTCCTCAACCTGTGTGAACTAACAGACCCAGCCACACCAGATGCACGCTGCTGCGTGCAAACCACCGTGCTGGACGCGGAATCAGCCGCCTTGCTGCCAGTACACGCGGCGGCTTTTCCGCGATCTATTACAACACCTTGCTATTCTGATAGCTATACTTGCATTATTGGTGATACTGCAGATCACTACATAATCAGGTATAGCGTCTGTATTATCGGTGATTCTGCAGATCACACATAATCAGACGTCTGTGTTGCTACACCAATCATTACAGGCACGTTATGCGACCTTAACGTGGCATCTAACGCAATGTCTTAGTGGTAAAGAAGCCTTAATTTTAAATGTAATAATATGTGTTTATTTACTAAAAAATGTACGTGAATGTAGTTTTACTATTTGGCCACAAGATGGCCACAGTGGAAAATATTTTTTTTTGTCCTGGAAGTGAACGCTCTTGCTTCCAGGAACCATAAAGAGGATGGGGAACCTTTTTTTTTCCGCAGAAAAACTGCGGCCTCTGATAAGAGGCCATCATTTTTTCTGCTGGGGGCTTAGATCAATGAATGGGAACCATGTTCCCATTCATTGATCTCAGGGCTAACAAAAGGTGGCAGGAGCGTGCGCTGGAGCTTATGCGATCGTGCGCCCGGTGCAGCGGCAGCAGGGCAGGCTATCTGGATGGATATATTCGTCCAGATAGACCTAAGTGGTTAAGGAGGGACTGTGTTAGCTTCTGCTGTGTTGCTGCACAGGTAAGTTCAATAATGTAAACACTCAAAACATGTAAATGAGAAGATTAAAGGTCCTCTTTTAAAGGAGAACTGTAGTGAGAGGGTATGGAGGCTGCCATATTTATTTCCATTTAAGAAATACCAGTTACCTGGCTGTCCTGCTGATCCTCTGCCTCTAATACTTTTAGCCATAGATCCTGAACAAGCATGCAGGAGATCAGGCGTTTCTGACAAATTTGACAGATATGACAAGATTAGCTGCTTGCTTGTTTCTGGTGTGATTCAGCCACTACTTCAGCCAGATAGACCAGCAGGGCTGCCAGGCAACTGGTATTGCTTAAAAGGAAATAAATATGGCAGCCTCCATATTCCTCTCACTACAGTTCTCCTTTAAGTTCAATCAATTGCTTTTCTGGGTTGAGCATAGAGCCAATAGGCCAAAAAATATTGCGGAAGGAAAAAAAGTTACAGTATAGAAATTAGTGTAGGCAGTTAAAAGTAGAAAAGGAAAGCATTTAAGCAAATACAAGTTGCAACACTTCAGCCCGGTTGAAGTACATATATATTAGCAATGGCAAGCTGGTAAGATTTGCCAATAATAGTAAAAAGATTGATTGTCCTTTCTAAGGCAATAAACCAAATCATTTACAGCCTCACCAGAAAGATGGACCAAAAGTCCAACATAGTGCAAAAAAGTTGGCACAGTGCTGATTACTTTGCCTGTGACTGGCCACTCACTTAGGATGTAGACAAATAATCTGGTTCACTAGAAAAAAAAAAGCTGTTTTTTTAGTGATAACTAGATGAAGACCTGGCATTGCCCGGATATGTATTTGGTAGTTGTTGGATCCCCTGGCCACTTTTTCTAACCTTGACACCAGGGACGGATCTAGACCAAGTTGTGCCTGGGGCAAGGTCAGGTTTTGGCGCCCCCCCCCCCCAGATCCGTCCATGCTTGACACACTAAGTTTCTGAGCTTTGGGGTCCTTAGCATCAATAATGTGAGAATGGAACCAGTTTATCAATTAAACAAATCTGATTAGCGGTTTGTGGCTCTGCCCACTTTTCTGAATTTAAACCCCAGGCACCAAATGACCAACTGTAGCAGATTTGTGGCCTGTGCCATTAACAGTGTAAGAATAGCAGCAGTTTAAATATTCTCGTTAAAAATCAAAAGGTGAAATTTGGCTTATAGGCTCCACCCACTGTCTTAAATATATCCCAGTCACCCCGTGACCAACTGTGCCAAGTTTTAGAACCTTGCCAAGTTGCCATTAACAGTCTAAGAATGCCTGCAGTCTCCAATTTCGCATTTAAAATAAATGGGTGAAATGTGATTGCCTGTTTTATACTCAGCTCACTTTTCCTGAATTTTTAACCTCGGTCACCAAGTGACCAACTGTGTCAAGTTTTTGGACTCTGGCTTTATTATTGTGAGAATGACAGCCTTCTAAATTTTCCAATTGACATGAATGGGTGAAATCTGATTGGCTGTTGTGCTTCCCCACAGGCGTGCAGAGGGGATGTGAGAGCCCAAAACATATCTTCCCAGGTAATAAGTGATTGTATACCAAGTTTCATTGAAATCTCTCATCTGATTTTATATAAATAGATAGATAGATAGATAGATAGATAGATAGATAGATAGATAGATAGATAGATAGATATTTTGATACAAAAAATACATTTATTATTATTTTTAGATTTTTTTCCCCTAATATACACAGAAGAAGATTCTGAAGCATATGGGGAAAAGCATGGGTAATTAGAATTGTTGTGCATTGATGTGGGCCTGCAAAAGGATTAGTATGGAACTAAATCAGAAACTTTCTGTTGTACTAACATTTTCTCAAAAATACTGTATTTGCTGCCCTATAAGACGCACTTTTTCTGCCCCAAAAAATGGGGAGAAAAAGTCCCTGTGTCTTATACGGCAAAGGCAGGGAATCCCCAACTCACGAACGCCCGCCGATACGAACCGCCAACCCGACGCCATAAGGGATTCTCTGCCTATGTCTAGTGTTGGGCGAACAGTGTTCGCCACTGTTCGGGTTCTGCAGAACATCACCCTGTTCGGGTGATGTGCGAGTTCGGCCGAACACCTGGTGGTGTTCGGCCAAACTGTTCGGGTTCGCCCGAACTGCTGAATGCCCGGCCGAACAGGGCCCCTGTTCGGCCGAATACGGCCCCCCTATGGGGTCGCAGGCATAAGGGGGGAGCATGCCCCGATCGCGGGGGGGGGGGTCGGAAATTCCCCCCACCCCCTCCGCTAGCGCTCCCCCCTCTGCCCGCTTCCCCATACAAAAGTTTGACGAAAGTAAAATAGTACCGGTGGTGGTGGCTGGCTTCTGCAGTGGCTGGCTGGCACTATGAAGTGACTGAAGAGGAGGAGTCGGAGTAGGACGCGTTGAGGGAGGCCGGGCAGCGGGCGGTTCAGTGGTAGTACCCTTGTGGTACTTCCGCCCTTTCTCTGACCTCACGTCCTCTGCGTGATGACGCATACGAGGGTACGCGTGACGCGTACCCTCGTATGCAGAGGACGTGAGGTCAGAGAAAGGGCGGAAGTACCACAAGGGTACTACCGCTGAACCGCCCGCTGCCTGGCCTCCCTCAACGCGTCCTACTCCGACTCCTCCTCC